>NC_045737.1:17268789-17269025 GCF_008692095.1 Etheostoma spectabile | reverse complement strand
CATACAGCAAACATCTCCTCACTATTCACGAGCTACCTGTCCCCAGAACACACTGTAAAAAAATGTGGCCTCTGTAGACAGCCCAGGGTCTACAGACAGCAAACAAAATCACTGTGCCCACCTGCACCACGAAGCATACACAAACATCGTTCCAGCCAATAACTGACAAGAAGGAGTTGGGGGTGGGGGTTAGTGCGCGGAAGCCCAGAAGGGAGGGGACGGGATGAGGAGGAGGG
>NC_045737.1:17259694-17268779 GCF_008692095.1 Etheostoma spectabile | reverse complement strand
TAGTCTTGTTTTGTTTGAAAATACTTCTAACTTCAACAAGAAGTAACGTCACCCAACATCGCTCAGAGCACCTTTGAAAAATAAAATTAATTAACAATATTTGACAACTAATCAATTCATCTTTGCAACTCTACACTTTTCCTTATCTTTCAATCATTTTAATTGTTTTCTGTTCATGGTGGCACTTGCTGCTTACCAGCTTGGTCCTGTTCTCCGTACCAGGTATTCCAGCTTCCGACCACCTCACATGGGTAATCCTGGTCCTGATGGAGCCTGTTTTGCACCTCAGCCCTAAGGGCAGCATAAAAGGAAATAATACTAATTCTTCACACACCGATTGTCACTTTACCACAATGACCAACTAGAGGGTACTCAGAGAGAATAAAGTCCACAATTATCCAACTTTCTGTTACACCCAAAGACATTACCTCAATTTTACACTAAATAAATCTTATGATTCTGCAGGAATACTATGGAATAAAGTCCATCTTGTGAATATGGGAAACTCTGAAATAGCATCATGAAAATCTAATTAGCTGCTCTTTCATTCAAATCATTATCTTATCTAATTTGTCTAGCAGATTTTATATACAGTATAATCTATAAACACTCCATAAAATACTCTATGAATGTCTTCTATAAAGTTTCTTTTTAAAACTGTAGTGGTAGAAAGCAAAAAAATGCCAGTATTTGAGGGAGAGTAAGACTTCTTCCTACAGCTCTCCTGTTGCCCCTTCTTGTCACAGCCAATAGAAAGGCTCTCTCTCTCTGGAATGACATGTGATTGGCCAGCGTTTGCTGTCATGGGTTAACTTTTCTAAAGCCAGAAAACTGAGCCAAGAGGAGATGTAGAAGTCTAGTTTTTTCTCAGACCATTTGAATTAAAATATGCTGAAAGATTATGGTTTTTGTTTTTGTCCAAAAATGCCAAAAATGATTTGTCTAACACAGCTTTAAATGTCGTGTTGACATAAATCCGTTAAAACAAGAAACTTACTGAAAACATTACTTGATTGGCAGAGTTAATACTTTGTACATAGAATGTTGTAAAGCTTTGAACACACTCACTCTAGACTGTTGTATGCCTGCAGGCACTCTGGTTTGACATTGTGAACTGGAAAAAGAAAGCCAGACTTATCAGAAATGGGTGTTTTTTTTTCTTTTAAATACAAGCAACAATCAAATTCTTCAACAAAGTAATTTCACACTCCAATTCAGCAAAGCCTTCTACACACAAAACTGATACTTTTTCAATAGGTTATAGGCTACGGCTGATAGAGTGTTTAAATTGAAATCCCGACATGGTGTGACGTATGCCACAAAAAAGATCAAAGCCAGCGGAGAATGATAGATTTCTCTACGGGAGACAGTTATCACCGCAGACTCAAAAGAAAACCAGACACATTGTTGTGATTTTGCCTTTGAAAACTTTACAAACTTGACACACCACACAATTAAAAAATAACTTTCCGCCGCCTGTATGTTGCACATGTATGACGACAAATAACTTGTTACAGCGCAGTCCTGTGCTTGTCTATCATGTTACTTTCAGTTTTCTCTGAGGTCACTGAGGCCAGTATGGATTGAATGTAATTAACATCATGTATTTAGCCATTTTCTGTAGAGACAAAAGGATGATGTACTGTTGAGAGACTCAAAACAAAATCCATTTCATTATACCATTATAATATGATGCAACTGTATCCCATTCACTTGTGTTTGGCCCTCTGCAACCCCATGCATAAAGAAGATAAACTGTCCACTGAAAGTAAGTAAAAGATCTTGTGCCTACATTGAATTTTATACAGGTTGCTGGTCTCTTTCTTTGACAGCAGGTTGGAGTGGGCATCTTTCCTGGCATCGACTTTGTGCACAAATAAGGAACGGAACCAGCCTTTGTCGCTGCTCTCTGAAAACCTCCTACACAGAAACGAGATGAAAGAAAGTTTCACAAAGGCTCGAAGCAACAGCATTAAACGGAGAAGTTTTCGATGTTAAATAGAAAAACTTAAAAAGGAACATGGAGATATGCGTGACATATGGGCTAAAAGATAGTCATGCTAATATCTTTGATACGAAAAACATGCATGCTGTATGAGGGAGTGGGCTGAATGCCATAGCTTGTGTCTTCAGCACAAAAAATCTTTTCACCCACTCCAAGTGGATAAACTCATTCCTTTTAAGAGCTACTGGATTGTTACAATTTAAGAGGCTCCAATCAGTATTTGAACATGAATAGCGGTCTCTTAAAGTCAGAGAGCAGAGAACTTAGACTTGAATCTGTTGGTCTTCAGGCTATACTTTAAGGAAATGTCCCAAAGAAAGTAAATTAACAACAACAAAAATAGTAGTATTAAAAAAACCAGGGATAATCCAACCAGTAATACTAATACATTAAGGTAGAACTGAATTATGCATGGTTCATAAATCACAAAAACATGCCAAAAATATTATTGCTATTTAAATAAGTTTTATTTAGCTTTATATACAGAGCACATAGCTCCCACATCCAGCTGGACAACAATGCAAAGACATTTTAATGACTTCCATAGCTTTTAAAAAACTTCTTAAACCATTTTAAAGCTGCTTCAATGTCAACATTAACAGGATTTTCCAAAGGATGTGGAGGGTTGAACCAAGAACAGCCCCAAGGGGGTGGGCTAGTTGGTATCTACCAAGTTATGGATTAGGGAGCTACTGTATACTGTTCATATATTTACTTAAATGTGGCACTTTAAATGCATGTCTGTTAATTCACAAACACTTTCTAAGTCTTTATTTTATTATTCTAAAATCCACAAAGTTTCAAGGTCAGTGAGACTTCTCTTACAACAACCTTAAGGGCCAATAATGGCTTTAATTGAGAACTATAATTAGAATTTCCCATGGCTCCCTCTCAAAAAAAAAAAAAAAGAGGTATGGCAGAAATTAGTTTTTTGAGTACAGCCAGCCACAGACAAGATGCATACAGTGTGGAGGCACAGATACGTTGTTAGTGTTGCTTCACAGGACAAAGTTCAGAGGTCCAGCACATGATTAAAGCTGGTGTCTGGTGTTTTTATTAAGAATGGCCCTAATGCCTTAAGGTATTACTCGAGCATAATGTAAATACACGCACACACTGACTCACTTTATCATTTAGTCAATAAAATGTGTTGAGTGAAGACAAATATAATCTATGGAGTTCACAAAATCCTGGCTAAAGAAAGTTTGTTACGTTAGCTCACCTTAGCGTAGGCCTATAACAAACAGAAAAGTTTAAGTTTGGGAGTTCAATCTTACGTAAACGTAGGCATATATCAGATCTTAAAATAGCCTACTTGTTACTCAAATAAGCTTCGAGGTAATCATACCTAACTTAGGCTACCACAGGCCTTTTAATAAAGGCTTAGCTACATACATTAATAAAAATATTGAAAAAAAAAAAAAGTCTTTAACGTTACCTGGTCACTTGGTGCAGATTCGCAGAATACCTGTACACCATCTGTCCTTTACACCACACAGTAGTAGGCCTACTCGTGGCCATGTTGCTTTGTGCGGCAAAAACTTGTTGTGGCACGTAAACCCACTGATCTGGTTAATGTTTACCCCCCCCCCCTTTCCCTATCTGTGATGTTTTGACCTAAAGCCCGCCGGAGATGTAGAAACGTGCGTGACTCTGTGACGCAGCACGCACTGATCAATGCGCACAATCGATCAGACCTAATTAGCTGAATGTGCCTTTCAGTAATATTGAGCATTGTGAACATTTTTTTTGAAAGAAGTAAAAAGATACTTTACTAAAAAAAAAGCAGTAAAGCTCCTCTATGACAGCAGTGTCATGCTTCAATTGTATGCATAACCGTATTTTATTTAGCTGAATTTATTGTATAAATTCACATCCCACAGGCTACTTTGGATATCTGTGTTGTATATTTTCACAAACACAGAGTAAAATGTCTCATTTAGCCTATGACATGAACCAAACAATAATAACCATTAACTAAAATACCTACATTCTGCATAAAGTTAGTCATTTACATCTGTAAAATTATATTAAATAAAATTAGCCTAATGAGGAGTGACACCTTTCAGAATTAACTGAATTTATGATCTGGATTGTGGTAACTATAGTTTTGCTGCTACTGTTTTTGAGATTCGAAAGTCTAAAAATCTTTTTCTGCAAAGGTATTACAACCATCATTACATTTCACACCAAACATTGTTCCTTTTGCCATATAGTTGCACAAAATATAAAACTGAAGTAGGCCTACATTAATTTTCTCAACATTGCACTCAACAGTACTGATAAAAGTTTAGCTACTTTCCATCCACGCACGTAAATAATACAAATAGACCTAAGTCATGCAATGTAAGATTTTATGTACAAAGCAGATCAGTTACAACAACTGTACGTGTTTGTGTGTGTGTGTGTGTGGGGGGGGGGGGGATACATGTTTCCAAAGGACAGCTTACTGTACTCTGCTGTCCTTTCTAACAGTGGATCATTCTTTCGAAGCTGCTGTCTTTGTTAGACTAGTCATGTAGTACTTAAATCCTTTTTGTGGAACCCACTTTCACTTATTGTCATACATAATGCGGTGCTCTCTGATCCTCTCCATCATTCAGCCCACTGAAATTATATAACATCAAATCAGATCATACCTAAAAAGAATCACACTCAACACCTTTACATCAACACTATAGTTCAAGCACACACAGACACGTGGTGTATGCTATTTCTTTTGGAAATTGAACAAACTATCTCTGAATAATTTTTACTTTAAATTTATTGGGTATTTTTTACAAGTTTCACTTGAAACAAATACATGTCATTCAGAGGAATATGCTCTTGTGACTCTCATCTCAAATGATATCCTTCCACGCATTCATCCTTTGGCTCATCTGTCAAAATTGTCCACAGGGCTTTAGCAAGACTCCTACCATCTATCCTGGCATAAAGTACAACAATTACAGTAGCACTTTTCAAGCTTTTGCCTTGTTGAATGCGTCAAATCTGCCCCCGCGATTTACTGTAAGCGCAGGGAACATTTCTTTCACTGCCGTGTACAAATCTTCAAAATCCTGGTTCACTGTGATGTCCTAGAGAGAGCGATAATGGTAAATATGTTTAAAAAAAGAGAAAGATTCACAGAAAGTGTCATTGATGTGAACTATGTGTAAATTACCGTAAAGACTAATGCCTCCAAGGCTGAATCTGGATTTTCCTGTACAGACTTGAGAATCCCATAGCAGCCAGCATTTTGGATGGGGTTCCTACCAATCTGGCCAAAGACAAACATTAGAAATGTAAAAATATGGCAATATTGCCACAGATAGGGGTCTTTGCTGTGGTTTTAGAAGGTGTTGAAATAAGTTGTTAAGGTTATTATTTGGTTAGAAATTAATTTCCGGCCCAAAATAATCCTCTTTAGCCGGGAATAGTTCAGCAATTTCTGAAAACAATGTATTGGCTTTTTGGCAGAGAGTTAATATATAAATATAGTATACAGCTTAGTTCATTACAAAGACAGGAAACAGGGAAAGGGTTAGCCTGGCTGTGTGCACTGGTAACAAGTGCTCACAATCACGTATCTCCTTAATAAACAGAGACATTTAAAACTGAAACGCTCCATCTCAGAGTAATTTCCTGTACCTACTGTATGTCATGTGGCTTTTGCCACTGCCACACCAATCTAGGAGACTAGCACTAACCATGCTTACCCTAAATGGATTTTTTCAAAATGTTTTATACATGAAGCATGTAATCTTTGGTATAAAGATTACACATCACCGTTTTCAAAGGAATAATACGCTGGGCTATTTCTTTGCTGGGATTAGTAATTTTCTGTTGTCTTTACTGGTTGCCTGGCAACTAATCAGAGTTAATAAATAGTCTCAATTTTACAGTTCAATATTTGTAGGGATTAAACAAACGGTATTCAACGTGTTAATTTGTGATCTTTAGAGGTGCTAGTAGGTGGACTTTGTAACTGTTAAACAGAGCCAGGTTAGTGTTTTCCCTTTTATTCCCTGTCTTTATGCTAAGCTAAGCTAACTGGCTGCTAGAGGTAGCTTCATATTTAGTGTACATGCTGAGAATTGGTATTGATCTTCTTTACTACCGACATGTCAAGTAAGCATGTCAAAAGAACACGTGTATTTTCCCATAATGTCAAACTATTTCTTTAACTGACCTACGGCTAAAAATGAAAGCTAGCTATTCAAGGCTGAATTCTGGCACAACGATCATCATACAGTAGTGTGATTTAATGTGTAGGCCTTTTGTTCACATCAAATAGACCAAACAGGTAGAAATAGACTAGATGCAGAAGAAAAAGAAGGAAAAAGTTGCCAATTTCAGTAACAAGCTGCTATTAATGCAGATCTAAATTGGATATATATTTAAAACTTGAACTAACTGATCACATTTTTAAATCGTCAACTGCCTAAATGTAGCTGTTCATAGTGTGTTTTCAGACTTATATATTTTAACAAACACCCAAACTTTGTTTTCAGTTCAGGAGTGCACATGTCATCAATATTATTATATGCTCAGACTGTAACTCAGTTTCAGTGTCAGTTAATATGAGTCCCTGGGAGCTCTGCTTGGGCGCTGACATTAAAACAAAGTACAGTGATCCATTTATTTATTCCATTTTATCCACTGATGCCCCCCACAGTCTTTGAAGCTAGAACCAATCTTTCAACAGCTTACATTCAGGGATTTGATTGTCTTGTTTACTTTGATGCCCATGGCTAGGTGGATAGCGCCTTCAGGGGGTATTCTGTTGTTACTGTGGCAAGAAACAAAAAGAGAGAACAGAGAAAAAGTGTGTGAGGGAAGCAATCATAAAGTGTTATTTTATTTAAATGCCATTATTCATCCACGTAGCACAAATATCTGGAAGTTTGTGAAGCAAGCTTTGTTTTGCTTGAAAAGTTTATAAAAAGGCAGAAGAAACTGAATTACTTGAACATGGTCAATGGTTGCGGGCTCTTTTAAAAAAAAAAAGTAACCTCTGTTTAAGATCTATTAGTAAAACTACAAATCTGCTAGAACAAGTTGACCTCATCAAAGTCTCATTAAGAATATTTTGTCTTTGTTTTTCCTCACAGTTAGTACCAGACAAGAAAAAACATGTTATTTGCTTTCATTTGTGATTTATGAAAGATTGATCTGAACACAACTTGCAACCTCTGCCCTTTTGTAATTCAGCTACAGTAAAAAAATCAGATTACCAGATACCAAGAAAACAAAAGCTCATACCTGACATTCAACTCCTCCAAAACGGTGTTCTCTTTCAGAGCCTGTCCCAAAGCAATGGCTCCTTCTTTACCAAAGCCATTAAAAGACAGATCCACTGTTCTGAGGAAAATGTTTCCCTAAACAACAGAAAAGAATGTGTCTTTGGTAAATAAATGCATCAACAGGTAAAACTTGGACAAGTGAACAAGTTGATAACATAATTAACCAAAACCAAAGGAAGACCTTCATTTTAAGTGAGAGAGAAGAAGTATTGATCCTGATGTAATCAGTCTCTAAGGACCTACTGTAAATCAATCAAACCTGTCAGTGCTTCTACATAGTCTCTGCTGTGAGATGCTTAATGAATGCCTGGCCTGTATTCACAAAACAGGTTAAGCAAGTTAGCCAGGTTATGGTACACAGTATCAACCAGCATAACTGAATCATACTATTAAACATATTATACAAGTTTTATTTACACATTTAAAACAGTATGAACAGAATATATAATGATTTTATTTTTTTAACAGTACACTTTACTAACTTTCTAATACCTAATCTGGAAATCCTCCATGGCTTGTCCAAAATGTTCACCATAGCCCGTTGACCATTTGCTGTAAGAGCAATACTATGCACCTAAAGAGTTTGGAGGATAGTGCCTTTCCTTTAAGCCTTACAAAACATAAAACATAAGAGCAAAACGTAAGGAATGGATTAGACTGAGTGTTTGTCTGCACTCTAACGCTGCAACCGTTAGCATACCCAGCTAACTAGCTTACTACAGTGTTCTTACTAGAGTGTTAGACTACTTCCAAAGGCAAGGGGCTTCTGCAGAAGTGGAGCAAACAAAATCTGCTTGTAATTGTAATCTTTTCAGCTACACAAAAAAACATAGGCTATGATGAAAAACCTGCTTATGTTTACTTCCCATTTTTTTCAAAAATGACTGCAAAGTTCGAGTTGTAGGCTAAACCTGACACTGTAAACTGCATTTCAACTTTGTGGCAACAGTTTGGGTAAGACCCTGTTTCAATATGACGATGGCCGTTTTAAACAAAGGCAGGTCCATAGAGAATAGATTTTTCACCATCCAACATTTGGGATGAATTGGACTGTGAGCTAGGCCTTACAAACCAACATCAGTGTCCAACCTCAATGAATGGGAGAAAATCCCTGCAGCCAGGTTCCAAGAGCTTGTAGAAAGCATTCCCAAGGAGTAAAAGCTGTGAGACATCAATCCTTTGTGAAATATTTAACAACCACAATTGATGGGGGAAATTGGTGTATTTGTAAATTTTAGATTTGAGTCTAGACCTAATCAGTAAAGTGTCCTGAGAACTCCTGTCATAATTCAACACCATAAATAAAATTGAATTGAATTGAACGCAATTTTCTGGTGTCCACATGCTTTTGGCCATGCACTATGACTGATGACAAATTCAGTTTTAAGAAGTGCAATTTAATCTGACATGAGCAATGTCCTACTTTGGCTTCATATGATATGAGCTAAAAGAACTGTGCTGGTGTTACCTTTCTCTTTATTACCTGTAGATCCTCTTTTCTCTTGCATGAGCTAAAAAACTAATACAGTGTTCAAACTTCAAATGTCCAGATGGATTACCCCAAGGCCGTTGGCTAACATCATGGCTCCTCTCCCTCTAATGCAGTTCCAGGCCAGACTTAATGATCTCAACCCTGTATTCTCTGACAGAGATTCACCCAGGTGTTGCCCTTAGGATAGGAAGAAATAACAACAAATAATGACAACACGACCAAATACAAAGTTCCATTATTTCATTGTTAAAATGTCTAATATCCACAGTCAATTACAATGACTTGTTCAAAACAAATATCAGT
>NC_045737.1:17219522-17259684 GCF_008692095.1 Etheostoma spectabile | reverse complement strand
AGTATTTCCCAAATAGTGGAAATCTGGTTTTGGAAAATTATTTACATCCAGACTGGTGCAGGATGAAAAATCTCAGACGACAGATGTGTTAGTGGTAAGAACGCAAAATCAAAGTATGTATTCAAATCAAACACCCACTTCCACACTCTATGGGAGCAACCTATCTCATCTCCAGTATATTCCACTGAGATGGTGAGATTACGTGTTTTGCAATAGCCTAAAAGCACAAGTGAATGAGGACCGTGGGGGCAGAGATCTTAAAGCTATAAATCATAGATTCTGTCGCCCCCCATGAGGAATTCTAAGTAATGACAACAACTACTGTTGACCATATAAAAGCCAATTGTGATCACAACCCCCCACCCCTCTTCCACTCAGTTGCTAATAGCCAAGGAGGACACCAAGGATTAACAAAAACACAATGGACTCTGTACGAGAGGTAATTATCTTCACTCGAGCTTCTGCGTGCGAAAGTCGTCGGACAACATAATCTTCTGAACATAGACATACTGAGAAATTTTTTTTGTTGCTTTGTAGCAACTCATTTGGCAATGGCTTGAATGTAACGGACGTTCATTAATATAAAAAAGTTACACACTTAAGCTTTCAAAGAGAAAGATCCCCATCATCATCATCATCATCATCTTCATGAGGATAAGAATGTGCACAGCACTCCGTGGTTCATAATCAAAGAAAAAGATGCACTTATTGTGCTTGCTCAAAAAAATCAATAAAACCATAGCATGAATGTAAGCGTGTTTGATTGGTACACATTCTACCTACTATATGGAAGAGTGCACTCGAAAAGCATAAAAATATCCTTTGATATTTCAGCAGTGGAGAAAATAAAATTAAATATGGGGATGAATCATAGCGGCACACACAACAATGAGACATGGTGGTGTCTCCCCTTTCCTACAGAAAGATTTATTTTCAATTACCTACATAATATGCTTATTGTACCCTCGTCTGCCATTATTCTACAAGGTGCCTGTCAGAAAGCTCATCCACATGATAATTGAAAGAGGTTTTAATGAAGGCAAAATGTTCTTGACCTTTGAATGCCGCAGTCTGCTGCTGCCTGCTGTCCTGTGACAACTTAGAGATAAGACTGCACTATTACTGCAAACTCTTACTCATTTTATGAGGATCATTTTCCAAAAATCTAATAATAATAGATACCAGTGATCGCAAATATTAAATTATACTGCGACTATACTACTCATTCTTTATTTCATCTTACATGTTAGCTAGCCTACTGTATATGCTACCGCATCACAGTGTTGTGTAGTCATGTTGTTTTTACAGTTATCATTGTACAATGTATGTGACTCATTAATATCTAAGTAGCAGGTCATTGTGTTTCATCCCAGTTTCACCCTTTGTAAGTCCACTAAACTGAGTTACAATGATCCCAGTCATGTTTCCAGCCAAAAAGTCACAAGTTTAAACATAATTTGTAAAGTATTACCTTGAAACCAAAGGGAAATATTTGAAACATAAAGGGTGGATAAATTCAGCATTATAATATGGTAATTACCAAATTTAAATTCAAGAAGATTTATCTAATTTGGAAGGTATTAGGCTGATAGTAGCCTATAATACTGTCACCATCTCATCAACATGAACAAACAGTATATTACCCCATTTGTATCACTATTACAATATTAATATAACTGTATTACCACTACCCAGATATACAAATGGTTATCAAACAAACATTCCTAGTTATTCCCTTGGAAATTGCATGTTATTACATCTGTTACCTTCTTATCACCTACCCCAGTTTTACATCTTATTACTGTGATGTATTACCCAGTTGTTACTTTGGTAATTACAAGTTATTACCTATATATTACCTATTTATTATTACACTTTTACCACACTATTACTTATTACCGTGGTGGAATGTAAAGTGCTACCATCATTTTTTATCTCAATCCTCAAACCTATTTAATGTCCTTCACTATCTATTGATGCAACAGATAATTTCGGGGTACTGAAGTTCAGTTATCTGGTGCTGCTAATTTAAAGTATTTAAAAATAAGTATGGAGCCATGGGCACTGTTTAATTCTTTGGAAGGCTAAGGCCTTACAGAAAATACAGTATGTGACTTTTACTATACATAACTAATTGCTGTGCTACCTGCACGCTCTCCCAGAGTGTTGTGGCTGAGGTCGAGGTGCTGTAGCTTGGAGTTAATTATCAGGGCCGGGCCGAGGTGTTCAGCCGACCGGTCTGTGAAATTGTTTCCTGACAGATTAAGGCTAGCCAGGGTGCTGTTCTCCTTAAGCATTCCAGCGATGGCCCTGGCCCCATAATCCGCAAGATTGTTGTCAGATAGATCCACCTCTGGGAATGACACACAAATACACAGGTTATGTAAAGGACAGTGTGTGGCAAGAAAAGCTGATGGGTTTCCCCACACAATAAAAGTCCAAGGAGAAGAAGTGCAGTGGAGTTTTAGACAGTTAAAAAGACATTTCATAGTTGTATACTGCACATCAGTTGCTTCCAGTTTGCTAAGAGTCTTTTTTAGTTTTGGCCTGACTACTAATGAAGAGTCTTTTACAAAATAGTTAAGACTGCACCCAAAATTATTGGTCACTCATTCATTTCCCTTTCTTTTGTTTAAAGTTTGACTTCATCAAAAGGTTGTGAATATTTTTTGTCTCCCATTTTTTTAGTTGTCGCCCTGCAAGAGGAGATATAGTCTACATTTTAAATCTGAGTGGTTCAAAACTTTAATTTGTCCAACAAATGTGTTTTGCAGGTAAACACTGGGGATTACCTGCAAAACTAATGACATATCAACCTCAGCTGCAAATTGTGTTTAGTGCTGGTCATCAAATGTTAGAATTCTAACACATTAAACTGAGATGGTGAACAAGGTAAACATTATACCTGCTAACATGAGCTTAAAACATTTTCTTTTTACATTATATTTTTTAGTTGTGTTCTGTGTTCTTCTGATCATCCTTTTGCATGATGTGCTCCACAACGTACTGACAACGTTTGTTGTACTGGCAATACAATTAACTTAAAGTTGACTCTAGAGTAGAGTTTTAGAGTTGGATGTGTTTTATATGTTTATTCATTTGAAACAAAACAAAAAATAGTTTTCCTTTAAAATTCTGTGTTGGCTAATGATGCTGCAGCATCAGTAAAAAATATATACATGTTGGCTACCAGCCTGTTATACTGTATTTTCTTGCAATTGGATTACCCCTGAAAATTGAATAGTAACACCACATCAGAGAGCCATGCGTAATTCACAGCAGTCATTCTCCATAGATCCCTCCATAGGTTCCTGACTTGCTCATTATACTGACAAATATTAAACATGGACCCCAGATGTGGGATATGATTGGGGTTAGAGTGGCATACGAGTGGGAGTAAGAGTGGCACTTTTGCTAGAAAAAGGCAAGACAAAGTGAGGGAAAGGGAAGAGAAAATGTCTGCATGCTTGAGTGTCCAAAAAAAACACCTGTAACGTAACAATTTTCCTTTAACATCTCGGCTATTGCAGCTCCGCCCATTCCTTCCATCCAATTATCTCGCAGGTTCAGCCTCAGTATTGAAGTGTTGGTTACCAGGGGAACTGCCAGTGCTTTGGTGCCCTGCAAACACACAACCAACCCCCCCCCCCACCTCAAAGTGAAATTCTTCTGTTTGTTCACTGCAGCATATTTTCTTATCTGTATTCCAGTTAAAAGTGCAGATGTACTGATGCAGGTGGGCAGAAAGCGAAAGAGAGCGAGAGGGGAATATTAAACCTGTGTGAGACAAATGAAGCAGAAGGGAGCTGTGTGGAGGCGTGGGTCAGAAATGAAGCTCGCAGAACATGAAAATTATAGTTTCTAGCACGGCTAATGAGAAAGTTGGCTGCACGAAGCCCCATGTTAACTTGATTTTTAAAAAGAAGAGCAGAAACAGCCCCATCAGAGGATAGTGTGTTTAAACGCATGCAGAGTATATTTCTCTAAGATGTTAGAAGACCATTATCTGCACCTGGTTGCCTTACTTCTAATCTCTGTGATTGACATGTGAAGACTGATTTAAAATTCAATTGAATATGTCTGAATGATGTTATTAAAGCTGAAACCACGGGAAATGGCTTGTTAAGAAATGGATTTACATTTACAACTTTCATTTACAGCGTTGTGGACCAGTGGAAGCCTGTGGAAATGTCAAATTGTGTTGCTAAGAGCTCCATGAAATGCACTTTCTCTTTGCTCAGTCCGAGATGTACAACCACAGACTTACATTCATTTACTGTTAAAAAGATATCATGAATGACTTGTTGGCTAGAATTAGGCTATATAGGGTTTAAGTGTAAAAGGAAATATGTGTGCATGTTTTATACATGTGTGCACTTTATATGATCCATTAATTGAAAACAACACAAATTTCCTGTTTGATCTAAACCTGCCAGCAACATCTGTATATGTCTGTGTACTGTATATTTGGGGTTATTTGAGAGCTAAAACATGTAGACTCAATATTGACATTGTGTCTAATGCTTAAGACCAAGGGCCAGATAATAAAGTACTTTTACATGGGTCACAGTATTAGCTGTCATTTAGGCTCAAAAATAAGAACATTTCCCCAGAGATTAATTAAGTTTTAGATATAGCTGCATAATGAGCTCTCTCTGAGTATAAATCAATGCCAGCAGCTTTCCCTCTCTTCAAAGGCATGAAGGACTCTCCATTTAAATGTGTATTGGTAAACTCTTTATAATGGACTAAAGTAAAAGTGTACTGCAAAGATAAGTACATGCATGATCCATTTTGTCCCAACTATGTCATGATTAGTTGCCCTGGAGGTGAATGTGACTTTTGAATTAATGAATCATCCGCTGATCAAAGGTTTGGGCTAATTTGAAAAAGCGCCAGAGAGGCATAAAAATATATATTTTTCAAATATGCATGTTCAATATGAATACCTTCCCCCAGGTGAAACTGAAGGCCAATCGGGGGCAGCAGAAACAAGTTAAGCACAAAATTGACATACAATCAACTTTGTGATATGAACTTGTTAGGAAACAGTTGCTTGTTTACACATCTGGAAGGTACAGAGCAACCTTATTATTCATTTGGAATCATGCTTCTGGCCACCTTGCAAAAGTAAATATTCACTCTCTTTTAGCTTTGTTTTTGGGCTCTATCATTCCTAAAGGAAAACATCTGGCTCTTCCCCAGGTAGGAGCTAACTTTGTGTCTGTGCTGTTTGGTGCTGACTAGGGGTACAGGGAGTTTAACGGAAAAAAAGAGACTAACTGCAACTGCAAGGGATGCTTTAAGAACAATGAGAGGGAACCAAAACAGTAAAGTTGGCGGACAGCTAAACAATGAGCTGACACTCACTATAAATCTACGTACAAGCAACCATTTTCACATTGTTTTCACATATGATGTATGAAACATCAATTATTGCTGCTTTGAAGAAATGTGTACAATTTGTAAATGTTTACTTGTAATAACTAAAAGAGGCAAAGCATAAATACAGGGTGCACCCAACTTAGTATGTTAACAATTTATGATAATAATAAATTTTACTATAGCCGCCAATTAACACATTAGAAGTGTGTTTTTTCACTAAAGGAATGAACTGGCCGCAGATGGCAGATCAGTGCCTACAGATGAAATTAGATACAGATAAATAGAAGAAAATAATGATAATAAATATAAATCTGGACTTAAAAAAGATAAATACATAAAAGACCAGCCCTTACTCTCCGCGAAGACTACCCTCCCTTCAGCCAAAAGAACAATGTCCCCAAATAATTTTCATACAATCCCCAAGATTAAAGTACCTGAGGCCCCAGACCACGATGCATCATGGACAGCTCGCTATTTTGCATGCGCCGCAGGAAGTAGGAGGCAGGTACCACCTGTAACGCTGCACACGCCTCCATGTAGCGCGTCTGCCCAGTCGGGTCATAGGCCTCCCTCTCATCTGCAACATTACAAAAGACACTAGCTGTTTGTTATTGTTCGCTATCAATACTCTATGTAAAAGGAGAGATGTGGCACTTTCCCTCGGAGGAGGATCTTTTGAATGTGATATTGAAAACTCTCTTGTGACTGATTTCGCCCTGTCAGGGGAGCTCATTCACACCAGATGGTTTTCACTTCTGTTGAAAAGGAAGCCTGACAAAGACTGAGATGAAATCATTAAGATGTAGAACAGAGCTTCACATGTGTGGGCAGGCACATGTAGGAGTTACTGTTTTGTCTTGTTTTTCTCTCCTGAAATTATTTAGAGATTGAGACGATGGAAAGGGAGAAGGGAAGAGATTAACAGATGGGATGGCAGGAGGGTTTTGCCTTATCAATGTCTGTTCTGATTGAGATCAAGCTAAGACTCACTGTCATGACACTTTGTACTGCTGGAGCCTGGTATAAAACATTATTTCAGACAGAAAATAACATGATGAAAATGGTTCATTTATCACCAAGCCATTTCCACACCTTTTTATTTCATAAGAGGGAACATCACACCCTTTTTCATAAAATGTAATAACTTTCCCACCCTATTTATCTCCCCTCTTTACCTCTGAGCTCCAAATCTGTGTCGTAGTCCTCATCAGAGATCACACACTCTACTTCTCCCAGCTCCTCCTCTTCATTCTCGTCCTCCTCCTCTTCACCCTCTCTTTCACCTCTGTCTAGCACATTCCCTTCAGGACACGAGCGTTGGTCCTTTGGCCCACGCATGTCGACCTCGGTCCCGCTCACTCTCTGCTGGGTGGAGAATGAAAAAGTAAGACATCATGACTCCTCAAAACTGGCTGTTGTTGGCAGCATGGGTGAGGAGATTTGATGAATTTCCTGCCAGGATAATACAACTGATACACACACTTTTTGACAACTGAGTCTATCAATGTGGATGTATCCCTTTGTCCTCCCAGTCTAGTTACCTTCCCTTCTATGTGTTTATCCCACAACGCCAGAGGCTGTTTAAGCAGTCTTTCACTCCATTTCTGTCTAGGGGTATGGCACAGTCATTTCTCAGTCATGTGTTTGTTATTTTCAGAACTAAATAGACTACTCAGAAATACCGTTATTTGGCATGTGAGTGGTACTGCACATTCTAAGGCACTTTTTGTGTGGACATTAAAAATATTTATTTAAAAATGGGCTGCTTTCATAAGGTATTTCTTGCATTTACAGTAGAGCGAGCAGCCCTGTGATTAGACTACATGAATTATTAATTGAGACAGACTTTCGGGGTGACATGAGTCCCCTCTGTTAAATGAATTCAAGCACGTACACAGGTCAAAAGAGCAATCTATAAAAAGAAATTAGCAGGTCTTTAGCCTGTATTTATGAGCGCTGCTTTCCCCTGCCCATTGGCAATTGAAAGTGCTCAGACGTGTCTAGAGATGGTGTTATGGTTAACTTATGACCACCATTTCTAAAGCTAAATATTCTTTTGCAGATCAATAACATGTATTGAATGAAAAGTCCCTCTATGTTTAATTCACAATCTCCATTTAAATCTGAACGGTCCTACACGTCTAAATGCCTACCTGGTTGTTCACACTTTCCTTACTGAAGCGTTTGCACACTTGGCTGTATGGTGAGCTTCCTACCTCTCCCAGCTGCAGCTTCTCACTTTGGGTCTCTGCGTCTTCCAGGACAGAAGGCAGCAGAGTGTCCTTGGCCAACTTCTTCCCAAGAACCATAACTTCCACGCAGAGTGATGATGATAGAGCTACTGAGGAAATTATATTTTGCTACCTTTAATACTTTTTTTTGCTTGTTTTCAGAATTAATGTGGTGTTAAAATGTCTGTGCAGTTAGTGAAATCACTGTACTGCATTTGACCTGGCGGTAGTATGTCCAGTGCTCATGCAACCTATCTTGCTTAATAGGAGGGTCAAACTCTTTGGACTAATTAGAAAGGCCACTTCACTTCCTGACAGCCAGTCACCATGCAGGGTCCTTGTGCAATGTTTGGATGGCTTAATAAGTTGACACGTTTCCATGGCGCTGAGAGGCATCTCTGTGCTGGGTGCAGACACTGTGAGCCATGACGACCAGCACTTACAGAGGCAGGAAGAGGAGGGGAAGCAGGGCAAAAAACTTTCTATCAACATCTAAATCTGACCATCAGACCAAAACGCTTCGACCTTAAACAAGTTCTACTGCAGGAATAAACTTTTCTAGTCAAGCTTCTTTCTTATATAAACAAGAAAAACAAACCAAACAACTGTGTTGGCATATTCTGTAAATGTTTCTCTTTATTTGTAAGTAAATGCAAAGTCCTTGCAGTTGATGCATTAAAATGGAATACCTTTAATCCATTACACAACAAAGGTCATTATAGCAGAGGCTGATTGGATCAGAGTTGTTAATAGCAGCAGCAGCGATATGCAAACACAGAAAAAGAAACCCCTCAAGAATTTTTTTTTCAACGTACAAAGTCCTGTGAGAAAGGTCGGACATCCTCACAATACAGTCTCACTGACTGACACAGTGGTGGTAAATAAACAGAGCTTTTAAAATATGAACAGGAAAGAGAAGATTACTATGCATTTATTTAATGCTGCTGTTTTATTCCCATACCTAAAGGATATGAGAGAGTATAGAATTAGGCCTTTTTTGTCATGTTAAATCAAGCGGAATCATAATGCTCATTTATGTAATCAAAATACATTCTTAGAAAAGATTGAAGTGGTCCTTTTTATATTTTATACTAGGTCTTTGAACATATATCAACCTGTATAGAAGCTATATGGTGTATCATTTGTTTTCCTGCTGCACATTTCACATCATAGACATTTTCTTGACGGCTCTCATTCCAACTAAACCAAAATCTGTTCAAACAAGTTATACAGAGGAGACATTCATCCAGAATGAAGAGTGGGGACATTGGGAAATCACCCATTTTCTCCAGGCAGTAAAAATATTTTATTCACAAAAATTAAAATATAAAAAAATAAACAAGAAACCACACATATTATCAGCAGCTGTGAAGGATGTTTGAAAATCACATTGAAATTTGTTATTCATGCTAACAGTTATCTTTAATTTTAATCTAAGACAAACAAAAAGGGAACAAATTGTTGCCACAAGTTACTGTAGAGTGGGTGATCAATTAACAATGTGGCCCCTACAGGAATTATATATTCAAATTACAACCCTGATTCATCGTAAAGCAGCAAATGACCACAGCGGTAGCGTGATTGCCTCGTCCCTGAAACACGTCACTGGAACTGTTCACAATAGAACTGAACTGCTGAGATCAAAACAGAAAGCCATGTGGGCAGTTTCCTGTTACCAAAACACCGTCTGTAAGATTTGCAGGCTTGTGTGGCTCACAGAGCAACAAATTCATGCTTATTTTAAAATCTAACCAGTTTGACAAGGTAACAGACAACAAGCAGAATAATCATGTAAAAACTTACACCTGAGCACATGCATGTTTTACACCCACTCATATAGAGATGCGCACACTTAGGATTTCTAGGGACACACACACACACACACCACACACACACACCACACACACACACACACACACACACACACCACACACACACACACACACACACCACACACCCACCACCCACACACACACACACAACACCACCCCACACACACACACACACACACCCACCCACACACACACACACCCACACACACACACACACACAACACACACACCACACACACACACAACACACACACCAACACACCACACACACACAACACACACACACACACACTTGATGCTACTGAGCAGGTGTCAGGTCACAGTGAAAGGGTGGCGTGTGAGCCGTAGGGTTGCGCACAATCATGCAGAGAGACAAAAGAATGAATGAATGTTCTATGTAGGCAGAGAGTTAATATGTAGGCTAAGGCATGAGGCAGAGGAGTTATGACGCTGATAAATGCAAATTTTAAAAGCTCAATAGCTGTCACATATGGTCTGGGCAGCACATAGTGCTAAAATGATTTTTTTGCTTTACTTAACAATGTTTTGTAACGGAGATATTTCATTTTTAAAGGAACAGTTTGACAGAGTAAAGTAAGAGGAAATCAACACCGCTATCATGTTTGTATGGTAAACATAACGCTACAGCCTAAAGATTGGAAACTGACAAAACAGTTAGCTTGGCTAAATCCCCAAATAACCAAATTTTCCTACAAGCACCTCCTAAGCTCAATAATAAAAATGGACCATTTTTTGCGGGAGTGATGACTTCCTGCTTCCAGTCAAGGAAAAGTCTGGCACATAGCCTCCCGTTAAACCAATAACCAAGAAAGAGAATAAAGCATATTTCCCCATAAAACCCTTTAACTTATAAACTACAGCTTTAATCATTAAACAATCATCTACAATTCAAGAATTCATGTTTCAAAACAATTTCCTTCCACCATGATTATATGATTTGACATTATTTTTCCTTTATTATAGTCAACACATCAATACTTAAAATCTGAGAGCCCTGAAAGATGTTTAAAGATATTTTTATTTGTCATTAATTTTAGTCAAATATGTCAAATATGTCACTCAGATTCAGACTTCTTGCTTAATGGCTGCCCTGCTCATTCCTATGCAGCCACTATAAGGTTGGGAAAGCACCAGCTGGGACACACACACTACGATGCTAGGGAGAGAATGGACAGGCCACTTAAAAGAGAGCTGGAACAGAGGCTTATGCATTCTGATGGACTGCCAGTGAAGAGTGAGATAATAGGTTAGTTGAGGCAGTGACAGAATCGCTGTTTTCATAATTCAGGGTGATCTGTCAACACATTTGCACACAGAAAATCTGCCTTTCAGTTTTTCTATCTGTATGCCTGTACATCTTTTAATTATCTCTCCCCCTTGAACTTTGATTTAAAAAAACAAAACAAATAGCCAAAATAGATTTGACCAGCCCTGATTCTTTTCTGAAACCTAAACTCGACTTAATTCATATTTCAGAAATGTCTGTGAGTTTGTCATCAATGCCACACTTTTCCTCGTAAATATAAAACCTCAATAAAAGCTTTTTAACTAACATTAACACAGAGTATATTATATTTCTTGAGTATATTCTCATCTATATTCTTGTCTTGGTCATGCATTCACAATGAGGCAGGTCATTACACTAGGTGCACACATTATGAATCAAAATGAACAATTTGTAATTTTTTGGAAGTATCATCAACAAGCAAAACAGATTCTCAGAGAACAGAACATTTCCAATTTGCTACAGACAAAATTGCAGAGCCCAACAAAAACATCAAAGTGGTATAAAAAAAGAAGAAAGAAACCCTTTTTTTTTTTAACAGTACAAAATGTGGCACAGTATTTTATAACCAGCTTTGCTGTGTCCTCCAGACTGGTTGTTGTCAGAAAGCCCCCGATCCAAGGACCTACGAGCAGAAAACCCTGAGAGAGAAGACAGAAGGAGAGACAGAAAGACAGACCGAGAGAGCAACAGAGACATTGAAATAGAGATGTTACAGTCATTACTCATCCAGCGAACAGGGGCTTGGATGGCCAAATGTGAAATTCAAGTGACAATCCACACAGGAGCCATCGTCTGTGATGCATTATGTTGGTGCTTAATGAGCCATAGTGGATATGTAGGGCTCTTGTTTTGCTCTCATGGCAAGGGTATATGAAGTATCTAATCTTGAATGGGCACAAATGACGATAGAAACAAAAACAGAAATGGAACAGACCCACTCGCTTTCATTCTAATCCTGTTAGTTTAAAGGCCCTTCTCCACGGGTTTCTATGGTTACCCACTCTGTTTTCATCTGAAACGAAGGGTGATAACACATCGGCGTTGCCAACAACTACAGGTTGGAGATTGGAGTTGGACTACTTATGCAAACGTCTCGTGGCGATAGTGCTGCTCCAGTAATCTCACTGGCTGAGATGAATCTAAAAGAGTTGTGCCAAAAACTGTACGTGATATAAGCTAACCAGCTGGCAAATTTGAGTGGCGAAGAAGAATGATTGGTAAAAACAAAAAAATGAAAAGAAAAAAAAACAAAAACATAACAGATCTTGAGCAGTTCAGCGGTGTTGCAGATGAGTCAAGTGAAGGATCATGGCTTTATGTGTAAACACAACAATGCTCTCTAACAAAAACAAACAATGAAACGCTAAAGGAGGGAATGAAATGATGTATGAATAAAGAAAGGAATACATAAATGTGGTTTCATTTTTGGTTTCATTTGGTAAATGAGATGCTATTTAGTTAGTTTCTCTATCAATCCTGGCCTTCTCAGTTGCCCCAGCATTCCCACTCCATCCCACCACACAGTTACTCCAAACACTACATGATATCACTGACATTAAAGGTGCCCTGCCACACAAAACCATTTTTACTTGCATTTTTTGAAATGTGTCAGGTACATATTGTGAATATGAAAATGAACTGTTACCTCCAGTCAGCTCTAGCCACTGAAAAGAAATAAGCAGAGAAATCAGGCCAATTACAAAAACTGGTCAGTCTGTCGTCATGTTGCCTGAGCTCGTTACTATTCATGAGCTGTGTTGCCAGTTGCGCTGGGTTAAGGATACTGACAGCCAAGCTTTCAATGGCTAGCTGTTCAATTAGAGTCAAACAGCTTAGCTCGTTGAATATTAATGAGAGTCTTCCCGCAAGCTTTCTATCCCATGCTAGAATGGCTTGAGACAAGATAACCAGGGCATTTTGTCCAGAAAAAATGTTGCATTCTGCACTCTATGGTAGAACTTCAGACATCACCACAAAGTAATGAAATACATGTGGCAGGGCACCTTTAAAAACATTTTTAACACATCAGTATTCACCTCATTTCTCATACATGATACACGTGGACTTGTTCCATCAATAGGTCAACATGATTAGACCACGTTAGCCTGTCATTAAAAAAATGCCCAGATACTCCTTTCAACTTCTGAATGTTTGATATTCGCTGTCTCAGCTGTCATCAATTAATAATTATTCCGTTTTCTTAACATTGAGTTCTAGTAAATGAGTGTCGCATTTATCAACAAAAGCTCTCATTTTGATAGTCTTCATTTTCAATAGTCACAATTTTCAATTAACCCGATGAGCACTGTGTCGTCAGCAAATTTAACAACTTGTTTGTCATGATCTTGTCTCACTTAACGTTTAAGTTCAGCTTAACAAATTGAGACCTGGGGCCTGTTACACGAAAGTAGAATAAAGATATCCAGGATAAGTGAAAAAGCGCAGCTTGACTTAGTGTGACCTGCTCATCGCGGCTTAATCGGTTGCACGTTTGCCGAGCCAGGATAAACAGGTGGAGCTATGTCAAGCCAGGTGTAGATAGCCAGGATAAGTGCACGTTCACGGCTTTCTCAAATAGACCACGTTATCGATCACAGATTTACTGATGTAGAGATGAGAAGACGCATGCGCCAAATGTTTCACCCAATGAGCAGCATCTTCTAATGGAAAATAACGAGGAGGGGAAGAATATGGAAAAAGGGAAATACGGCTCTTATCAAACGGAGAAAAAAAGCCCAACATAGCGGACCCTACTGAATGTGTGGGGGTTTAAAAATATCTACTTTGCCTCAAAAGTGAGCAGAGGGAACTAATGTTCCTCGGGAAATGGACCCTACGGACTATAGGCTTAATTTCAAACCCTTATTCACAACGTGAGAACATGTTTTACAACCATGCACAAATCTCTATAAGCTATATCTAATTCTTTGTACAATTAATGTTCATACAGAACAATCAGAAAGGGACAACAACTAGAAAAAAAGTAAATGACTTCAATACACGCTGTCAACATATATGTAAAACAATATTCATGTTTTTTTATTCTTCTGACAAGTGACCGCACCAAAATAAAAAGATTAAGAAGCATTGTGGTGTTCCCAATGTGATGAATGTAAACTACACTACATACGTGCTGTATATAGACCACGTTATTAGTCCGGGGATGTGAGACTTATTGAGAAGGTTATGAAACCAATGTAAGCTATTATAAAAAACAATAGGCCCACTTATTAAGGAGTAACACAAACTACCCTTCATTAGAGAAGGACAAGCAACAAGAAAATGAAATCATGAATGTAGGCCTATTGGTCTCTGACCGATCTGACATTATTATCATCTGAGAATATCACTACATTAATATCGTCACACTTAATCTCCGGAGCGCGTCCTGTATAAACCTGAAGCTGAGACCACGGACGCTGCGCTGCTCATCTCTACTTTTACAGAGAGAGTGGACACTGACGCGACTCGCAAGTCTGCTGGCAGGCAATAGCCACCGGCCACCGGGCACCAGGCACCGGGCAGCAGCCACCGGGCAGCAGCCACCGGGCAGCGGCGGCCACCGGCCACCGGGCAGCGGCCGCACGCCAGGCAGCCTCGACATAGTACCGTCCCACCGGGAAAAGTCCCACTCCGCATCAGGGTGCCAGTGCAACCATTTCTAACATCTAAACAGCTGTAGTAGGGTTTAAATCAAACTCGCGAAAACAAAAGTGACAAGTAGGCTAATGCATGTTAATAAAAATAAAGCAGAACACATGCAGAAGACAACGCAATAACTGTTAAACACGTTTATTTCGGATCAGACGGCAGCTGATTTGACACATGAGACTCCAGGATTAATCTTAGCCTGGCTGTTAGCCTGCTCTGGACCAGGCTAGCCGCAAAGAACAAATCTCCATGGTTACTTGGCTGGGCTTAATTCAATCTGGTTTCGTGCAACCGAGTCCAAGCTAAATTCATCCCGGATAACTTGGATATCCCGGCTTAATCCCTTATCCTAGTTTCGTGCAACAGGCCCCTGTTTTCTAAGAAATTTAGAATAAAATAGATAAATACACATGGAACCTTCATCATTAAAAGCTTATTTACTATGATGTGTGGTTGTATTGTGTTGAATGCTAAGCTAAAATCATAGAATTCTCACACACTGTTCCCCTGCATCCAGGTAAGCAGAGACACTGTACAGTTTCAAGACAATAGTGTCCTCTGCCCCTCTCCCTTTCTGATACGCAAATTGGCAGGGGTCAAGATAATGCTCCACATGAGGCTTCACGCTTTTTAACACGATTTTACGGTTTCCATTTTAGGTACTGGTGTTATGCAAAATTGTTTCCATAAATAAGGTAATACTTTCTCTCACACCATGAGAGAAACAATAATTAAAAATATACTTTAAAATACTTGCTAACTGAGAAAGCACAGCCAGAAAACCAGAACATTGGTAGCACCACCATCCTATGAAAATGGTCACTGGTGGCCGGGTTAGCTGCGTTGGTAAGGCAGGCGCACAAATATGAAGGTTTACTCCTTGACACAGCGGCCGCAGGTTTGACCCTTTCATGTCTTCATCTGTCCTGTGGAAATAAAGGCCTAAAATGCCCCAAAACATAATCTTGGTCCCTTGACCAACACTTCACAGCTATGCCTCTCATGACCTAATAGAATAATTTTAAAATTGATTGACACAAATTGATGCCAATATTTGTGACTCAGAAGATTTGTCCTACAGTTTCTGGTGACCCCCCAAACTTTACTTTAATACAAATCAATAATTGCCCAAAATCTTAATTTCTAGAAATGTCAAAATCTACTTGGCAGGTTCCTATAACATTTACTGCTGTTGTCTTTTGTGCTATGTGAAAGCCTAAATGTCAACATTGCACACAGGATATCTCACACTAAGAATATTGCCATGAAATTTACTAAACACATCCATATTGGCAAAAAGACAATGGAAAATGCTGGAAATTAAAAGGTACAAACCACTTACTCATCTGAGTCCTTTTTGCTCTCCTCAATATAGGCTATGGACTCTGAACGAAGCCGGTTGGTGACCTCATAGGTGCGTAGGGTGACCCCAAAGATGTCCTCATGGTAGCGATTCTCATCCTGGATACGATGGGATAGTGGAAGCAGCGAGAGAAGGGGAAGAAAACGTGAGATGGAGATTTTTTTGTATGTTGTTGAACAGTAAATGACTTTGGAGCTTTCCATTTGAGGTACATCATTTTGGTTTGTGTATTATGTTTTTTTTAATCTACTCTTACACTATGAAGTGATTAGACTGTGCATTATGATTAAACATTTGTAGATGACCAGAGGCAGCCCAACTGTGTTTACATGCCTGCAATCATTGCATTTGACAAATTCACTGAACAATGCTGCAAAAAAAAAAAAAAACTCTTTAGTCCATTTGCATTCTACACAGGTAAGTGTGTTAATAGGGGGCTTTGTAACTCAGGCCATTCTTCTTTTTATAGTCTTTTTACCCATGACTTCACAAATTAAAATAAACCAGTGGGGGTGCCTTTTTAACCTTCATTTTTATAGGAAATAATGACTCAACACAACTTCTGTTTTTCAGTTATTCCATGCTCAGTCCGCACTCAGTTATACACATTCATGTGGAAAAGCTGCCCTGTTAAGGGCACATCTGCAATGGTGGAGAGCACTTAATATTCACTATTTTCACTGCTCAACTTGTGACCATGACACTACCATCACTTCCAAGCTGTTCAATAAGGTTTCATACTAAACATCATGACGACGATGTTGCCCTCTCTCTTACCCGCAGCTTGCTGATGAAAAAGCCAGCATCTTCCAGGGTCATGTTGGCCTGCTGCTTGATGATTTGCTGGACAGTCTTGAGAACATCCCCAGCCATTGTAACATCCCCGCACACATAGATGTGTCCTCCCTCCTCCCTCAGGCACTGGTACACCGTCTCTGACAGCTGCTCACGCAGTACATCCTGTACATATTTCTAAAGGAGAGACCGAGAAGGAATGATGAGTGTGCATGAAGAAGTCCAGTGGGAAGAAAGTAGGAAAGAAAAACAATGTAAAACAATCAGAAGATACTCTACATTCTGTATATTTCACTCTTTTTAAACTCAGCTATTGAACATCATTGCTACAAATAACAGAACAGTAAACAAAGCAAGAATCATTCAGAACAAGAAGCCTGTAAAAACAAAACAAATGCTAATTTTTTTACCTGAAAAACAACTGTAGAAAATCATCAAATGAAAACACTTTATGTCAATTGGAGTGAGCTTACTTCAGAATACACCCACAGCTGTTTTATTCTCTACTCTGTGATTGCATTTCAAACCCACACAGCAGTCCAATGAGTTGTGATAGGCAAACTCATCTACAGCTATGGAGAGTTTAGCGCTTGTACCTTTGGTTTGCCGGGTTCTCTGGAATATGCCGTGTAGAGCTCCTTGAACGCTTCTTTGTTCTTGGCCTGGATGGTCTCCTCCTTGTAGATGTGGTCCATCTCAGACTGCCGACAACCAAACACCAGGATCATGGGACACGACTTAATTCCTAAAAAGGTGACAGGCAGAGTTGTAGAAGTGAGTCTGCTGTTTTGTGTATTATCTAAATCTCTAACAGGGATTTGATCTGAATTCCATTATTACATTTCAGGGAATAATATAGTTTTCTTAGAGGTGCATACGACAGCACTGTGGTGGTGATGGCCCAGTGGATATGACACATGCCTTTGGTGTGGGATATCTGGGTGTGTATTCCCACTGCGATACATCAACCAATGCGTGTGTGATAAAAGCATCAGCTAAATGACAGGTAATGTAAAAAAGTATTTTAACATGAACAGTAAATGTTTCATCTTATCCTGGATATTCTTATAATCAGCCATCAAATTTCAGAGATAACATGTGCAGCAGAATCCACTGCAAGAGCTCAATATAAAAAGTGCATCTCTATGGCAGGGGTTCTCAATCTTTTCGAGTCACAAACCCCAGAACAATGAGGCTGGTGTTTGCGACCCCCCTCGACAGTGAGAGAAAGAGAGCTGCAAACCACTGAAACAGCCATTTTTACAATCCTTTCCCCTGCTGATTTTGAGTGATTTTTAAAATAATGCTCTGATTAATACACAAAGGGTTTGCTTTAAAGGACTTTTGCTTCAATGGCTTTAATGATAAGTTTAGTTTTAGCAACTAACCCCCAACCTTGCCCAAGTGCTCCAGGCTCTATGGACTTATATATGAGTTTGTGAATTTTTCACTCCTCCTGACCCTGCCATCAGACTCCTTTCTGTGTTACAGGTCCTCCTGATTTACAAATGAAGCTCTGAATATAACATATGAAATTAACCAAAGTTACACAGTAATGTAAAAACAATTCCCCAGTCTAGAATATGTTATTTCATTTTTTTTTTTCCCAACTGTTTGGCGACCCCAAGAAATGATCTTGCGACCCCATTAGGTGTTCTGACCCTCAGGTTGAGAAGCCCTGCTCTAAGGAAGGAGGAAAAAAAACAACCGTCATGTAGTCTCTGTTGCCAGAAGCTTCTGAATGGGGCAATTCCTGTTCCTGGTCCCACCAGAATACAAGGTGCTTGGTTGTCTTTGGGAAGATGGAATGATGGTGCCCTAAAGTAATTAAATAGACAAAAAAAATATCAATGATCACAAAGCTTGTGAAATTTACTTGTGGCAATAGTTTTAGAAATTACGCTTATTCGCTTTCTTGCCAAGAGTTAGTGTGTAACTATTCTTGCTTTACGGAGCACCAGCGCCTGTGCAAATTGGCCTCGGGAAGGGACTTGTTGATGGAACACGTGTACTTTCAGAGGTTGTTTTAGTCGAACAACAGAAAACTCAGATTGGACTGATAGTCTAGCTAGCTGTCTCAATTCACTTTGCAGATATCTAAGGTACAGTTAACCATGGTCCTCATAAATCCACAGGGAGTTTAAAATAACAAAACAAAGAAAGCGGAAGGTAACGGGCATTTGCAAAAGTACATTCATCCGGCGGAATTTACTGCATCACCGGAGCAATCCCGGAAGTGTAATGTTGAGGATAACATAGCTAACGTAGCTTAGCATAATTTGCACACTTCAAATACTTAGTTTTAAGTGTATAGCGTAGATAACGCAAAAAGTCAGTGCACTGAAAGTGCCCGGATGACCCGATTAAAAAAACTGCGGCATCTTGACTACAAAGCCAAAAGGAGAGGGACCAGGGACGTTGACGCTTCTCCTGGATTTCACAACCGAGCTTATTGGCGGCCAGATGGCAACTCGTTTGGAATACGATCTTGCATTTTTTAAAAATGGTTTACCAAAATGTGTTTCTGAAAACGTTTTAAGCGAGAAACAGGCCACACAGTTGCTGCATCTGTCTGTTTTTTTTGATCGACAAAGGTCATTTTAATAGTGTTGATAGAGTTTTAGCAAAAGCGTTCCTTTTGGGACAATACTAACCATCGAAAGGGGGCATTACGGCAGTAAGTGTGCAGTACACATTAGCAGTATACTGACAGAAGTATGCGGAATGAGACACAGCCAAAGACTGGAAACAGCTACTCTGGCTCTGTCGAACAGTAGTCTTGCTATGCCAGACCAATCTCCATAGCGTTTTGTTTCAGTGCAGGAGTTTGGTCTGGCTAACATCTGGTATAAGGGAAAAAAAAAATCTTGTCTCTTTTTATTTTTATTTTTATTTAAAGCAATCACAATCCTCTAATGTGGGGATATTTCTTGGTATGCAACCAGCGGATACTCCAGGAAGTTACTGGTCCCAACCTAGTAATAGTCTGGCACATAACCCCTGGTAAAATGGAGATTTGATATTTTAGCGTTTTTGTTTTAGATTCAACGGGTTAATTAGTGAGATTTAGAAGTGATGGTGGGCAGATGTTTCCTTTGGACAGCGCAAGGCTAACTGTTTCCCTATTTCCTGTCTTTATGCTAAGCTAACTGCTTGATATATACCATGCAGACATGAGAGTGGTATCAATCTTTTGGCAAGAAGGCAGGTTGGTTTATTTCCCCAAAATGTCAAACTTTTCTTTTAACATGCCACACTACTGATTCATCTAAACATTCTACAAAATTCCTTATTCAAACATTGTGAAATTTACCCTCGGACAAAACATGGCACCATCTCTCCCATCTCTATCCTGTTGAGCCACGACGAACACACTCCATGGTGGATAGGTCCCGCTCCATCTGAAAGGAATGATCATTACTAAGGAAGCACATTACCTTTTTTTTCTCTTCACTTTTCACCTCCCCAACACGGGAAGAGTGGCCCCTTTAACACGGCTTCCAAGAATAGGGCCATTTCTCACTCGCTCTCTCGAAAGGGAAATTACAGTAATTTAACCGTTGCCTTTACAATCATACTAATATGTTTGCACAAGTAAACATTACACGTGCGAGAGAAAATAGTGACATTAGCATCTGGTAATGGTTGCTGCCTACTTGACAGGCTGAGAGTATCAACACAGAGTATAGATGCTAATTGCATAGGTGGAAATATAAGAGCCTTGTGATGTACCGTGCACCAACACTAAACACTAGAATCTAAACCTGACTAGCTCCTACATTTTACGTACTGTCTGACAGACTGGTATACCTGCAGTGTTTTCTCTCATTTGTGTGTCCATATCTCCAAATAAAATCGGTTTGCAGATATAAAATCTTCCTGAGGTGTTTCTAAAGCTATATTTCTTGTAATTACAGTCGTGGTCTGGTTGCCCTATGAAGCACACTTGCTTTCCAAGATAACTTCCAATCAATTTTTTTTTGAGCCATAGGAGAGTTCTCAGAGAAGCTGAGTCATTTGACTTTTCAAGTGCAACCTTGAAAGAGCCACAGCACAGTGCCTTTAATCCATGGCATAAACTGAACTGAGGCACAAATATATATAGTATACATGCACTCAGCAGTACTTTTTAAGTAATAACTTACTGCTTAATACAGTCTACTAGAAACCACAGGGTATGGTTGAGTTTATTTTGCAGTTTTACTGAAATGTCAAGAAAGTGGCCTTACAAAATGCCAGGGAAAAAGAGAGACCAATTTCACACCCTCAAAAGCCTAATGGGAGCACTAAACTTCATCCCTGCAGTCAGCAGAAAATACCAAACCACCTGCAGCTAAACCCACACAGCTTTAAAAATCTTGGAGAGACATTAGCTAATGCTCAGAGAGCTCCAAATGAGTAGCAGGTCCTAACCTCTGGTACGGTAAGAGACCACAGCGACGGTGAGGTGGACCTCTCCTGGGTACAGGTCTGGAGAGGAGCTGATAGAGTAGTAGCGAGGCTGCAACAGGGGCAGCTGAGTGAGCAGCAGAGTGGAGGACATCTGGATGGAGGGGAACTCCTCTAGCACCTCCACCAGTGTTGGATTGTTGTACCACTTCCACTCCTCATACTCCTGCAAGCCCTGGGATGTCACAGAGAAAGACAAGGTGGAATAAAATATGTATTAGATTTCAGGTAAGTTGTTGAATTGTTTTCTTAATTAAGACAGCAAAGTAACACACAGCATTCTGGTATAGGAGAAAAAGGTGCTCTGGTTTATTGACATTTCTTAAACCAATCATAATCGTCTTTGGCAGCACTAAGCGCCACACGGGGCAATGGTGCCTCTGAAAAATAGCCTCGGAAAGGGACTTGTTTTGATGGAACATGTGTACGTTCAAAGGTTATTTTAGTTGTGCAATAGTAAACTAGATTGAACAGATAGTCTAACTAGCTATCTGGATTTACTCTACAGAGATCTGAGGAGCAGTTGACCATACTAGTCCTCATAAATCCACCGGAGTTTAAAATGCCAACACAAAGACAGCCCACAGGTAACGGACATCCCGCCAAAATGAGGAACCCACAAGTAGAGCCGTTCTCCATTCACTGCTGTTTTTGTTTGTTTGTCATCAACATTTGGATGTGATGAATTTTGAGCATTGCCACCAGGCTAAAACACTTTGATATGTTCCCAACTCTTAAGTTGTTCTCAAGCTGCTAATAAGCAACACAGTGCATATTAAGAAGTTCAGTGTCATCTGGGTCTGAACCACTGTTTGAACCAGTGTATGTCAGCAGAATTCTAACAACAAAAGTACTTTTGGTCCTGAATTTTCCAACCTTGATACACAGTTGGGTTTGTGGGGCTTTTTAAGGACTGATATAGTTTGTTTATTTGAGATATTGTAAAGTAATTTGTAATCTAATTTTTGTTTTATCAATTTTTCTTTCGGACAAAACAGAACACAATAATAAAACAAACATGATTTTGACTGACTGTTTGATTGAATTCTTGTAAAACTGAAAAGATAATTACAAAAGTCTGAAAATCCCGGCTTTAGTCGTAACTAGGCTTGAAATTTAGGGCATGTAAAAATAAAAATGATCTGCAGTACTGATTCTACTGTACTGTGTCTTTTTCTGAATTCAGATGCCTTCCTTCTTTTCTTGCTTCGGTGACAATGATTCGATGCATGAGCATACAGAATGAGTCACTGCTTGGCCTCAGCCAGCCTTTTCCACACATTGACAAAAACGGAGAGTGAATTGTGGGAGGCACTGCAAGGGGGGAATGGCTCTGGGTTGGAACGATCAACGGCTTTAATTTGGCGCCAGCTCATTCCTGCTGTACATATTTCCGTCAGTGCAAAGTGCATCAAATTGGCTTTCAGACACAGAAAACGATCTCCCTCCTTTTTGATGACAAACGTGATGAATGTGTTGGTTATTGTTGTGCTGAAAACACATGGTGACTTTTTTTAGAGAACTGTGCTTTGAAAAATGTTCTAATCAAAAGTGAAAAAAATAGCTGCATATGTTTGGCTCTATAGAAAAAATTGAGAGCTTATTTTTGGATAAAGCCTACGCACATACATCTCAAATCCCCTGTGTCTCTCTGGTCACCAACCAAGCTTAGCGCTCAGTGCAGTTTAATAATTGTAAAGGTCAGTGTTAATAATGCTTATGCCAAGAGTGAATTTACCTTACTGAGGATCTCTAGTTTCTTTTTCTGTTTGTCATTGGTTGCCAGAGCAGCAAACTGCTGCAGCAGCACAGGGCTCGGTGGGGTGGTGATGTCCAGGAAGTACTGGAAGGCCTGGTTGATGGTGCAGGGAGGGATACGAGTCTCATTTGTCCAGTTACTGATTACACCTGTAGAAAGGAAGAAGGTTAAAGCTGCATTAATTCAGATTTTACATTTCAGTAGATCAAATGACTACGTGTAACATGAAAACGCTTGTGGTGATAAACCCACAGATAATTATTACCTAACTCTGAAGTTCCACTAAACTCTACAAAGTGCTTTGCTTCTTTTAGCTTTTTGTTTTGTTTTTTTTCTGGCCTGTATCGACCACATACAGGCAGCCGTTTGTGTAGTTAGTGTAGATCTGTTCATGTGTGATCACATGTCATACAGTGGCCTATATATGTATGATCAAGCCCATTTTATACTGTGTTATCAAGAATTCATTTCCTGTTAATACACACATTTCAGAAGCTTTCTACGATAACTTATAATTGTCAATAAATAAGTAAAAACATTATTACAGTTTATTACAAACTATTTATTTGGTCCCTAAAAAGCTTATACATGCTTATACATTTTAGATTTAGGGTTGAATTAAAAAGTTACTCTTAAAAACAGTTTCAGTGCAGTTTTGCTAAATTCAGAAGACTCTTGGGACACATTATCCATGCAGACAATCTATTCTGGTGTGACGGGAGAAAGCATTTCCTAGACGAAGGCAGGAAGTTCAATAAGCCATCACCAAGAATGATTTTATATGTCAAGGTAAAGGTTGATTAAGCTCAAATACTGTGTTTAAGAAACACCTTGCTTCACAGTCGCAGTGAAACTCATACTGATGGCACCCAGTGTCATCAAACCTGTTAATAATAATATGCAGCTTCACTGACACATATCTTGGCATAGATACCTCGCTTACGTGTGACTTTACGTTGTCTATTGCCTATACTACACGTTTCTTATTCATGTTTGGATTTTGACATCCTGCCCAGAATTCACACAGCAACAGTCCTGGTCGCAAGCCTACGATATTGGTAAAGAAGTGTGACGTTGCTAATGGCATCACCCACCTAGGGCAGTGGTCCTCTCCTCCAGGAACTCCACTTTCACAATTTGATTGACGGGTGGAGCATCCTCCAGTTTATCTATGAGAGCTGTCACCAGGTCCTCGTGGTTGCCAGGGAAGATGCCCAGATGGTCGCCGGGCTGGTAGCTCAGCCTTTCGTGGTTGTTTGTGTGGAGCCGCACAAAAATGGTGGAGCGACTATAAAAGAGATCAGAGGTTTAGGGAACTACTCTGCACCACTTTTACACACCAAAACAGAAGAGTGCAGTAGAAAATGTAAACATTATTTAACAAGTTGCTCACATGTGTCAGTATATACTCACTTGGATTTGGGACTTTGCAAGTTTTGAGATTCTAGAAGCTTTGCTCCATACACTTTCTTCTTGTGAATACTGTAAAGAGCTGTTGGCAGACAGAAACAAAATTACATCACAAATATTTACTTAATTTAGTGACTGATCTAAAACATAAGGAAAAAAACTGAAAAAAGCTCTCTGTATGATGCAATACAGATCGGAAAGCACCACAAAATGCAATCTTCAAAATTATCATGAAGTCAAATCAACACTTCTATGAAACAGTTTCAACCCAAAACCTAAACATTACAACCTTCAGGAAGGGAGGATTCATTGCAGGACTGTATTGGTGTAAGCAAGGTGTACCTAATAAACTGGCAACTAAGTGTAGTTTACAATGCATACATTAAAAGGGTCCAAAGTCCAGAGCAGCAATGAGGGCTGCCTCAGGTCTATTTGATTTATTTTGCTCCACATCTTACAATATTCTTCTCTATCATCTTTAATTATTTTGCACGCTACACAGCATCCAAACTAAATTCTATATCTCATATAAAATGCTATAATTTACCTTATTAATTTAAGCAAATTAGGTAACAGAGCCACTGGTCTATTTCAGACCTGTTCCAATATTTTGGACACTAGAACTCAAGGTTATGAAATGTCCATGCATTGTCGTTTCTCATTCCTTAACAGAGCCAAAAATCTCAGCTATTGATCAATAACCTTACCACCCCTCCGCAGATGCACTATGGCCAATTTATGCTGTAGTGCTTTTGAGCACTTATTTATCCTTTTAACATCAAGACGCCATCAACTTTTCACTCATCACTTGGTATTTACCTTCTGTGAGGGCCGGGGCCTCGGCTGTGTACGTCAGACGGAACTTGCTCTTCTTCCAGCTGCGGTCGTTGCTGATCAAGGAGTTGTTGGCCTTCTCGATGTTCACATCATCGCCAACACAGAACACGTCACAGGCCGCCTTCACATGTAACGACATGACCATCGGAAAGATCAGGACCATTATTCAAAAAACGCCCCTTCACACCAAAACAGGAATAACAAAAGATTTGGAAAATGATCTCTTGCACTCTAAGCAGCAAAGCCTCTACCAGCAAGGTCATGTTGACACCTTCAATGCTACCTTAACTGTTGAGGTTGTATTAAGTAAATTCACTCATGTTCTGTACTAAAGTACAACTGTGAGGTACTCATACTTTACTTAAATTATGACATAATTTGGTTACTGTATTGTTCCAATACAATACTAGTCTAATAAATGTATTGTACTTTTTACATTTAATAGCTGCAGTATTAATGACTATACAGTACATTTATATTGTAATCCAATTATATAATAATCATTAATCTGAAATTAGTACTTAGTGCGTACTTTTACTCAATTTACTTTAAGTACATTTTTATGCTAATACGTTTGTTTTTTTACTTAAGTATTTTTTCCAAATACAGGATTTTTTCTTGTTTTCTACAGTGTGGTTTTGCTTTTAAGTAAATGATCAGAGAACGTCCTCCACCCGTGGTTTTGAAGGGGTGAGAGGGTTTCTGATTTAATTCATGCTGTTGTGGTTGTACAGATAACAAGGTGTGCATGGTGTGCCCATTCCAAGCACACCACTCCATTTTGATTGACAAGATGAACTACAACAATCCCAAAGTGCCCAAGAAAATTGAAAATTAGCCGACTGGCTAACACTGGCGCATTTACATAAAATGTTGATTTATGTGCATTGTCCAAATCAAATAAATAAATCTAAAAAACAACAGACCTTAAAAACCTTCTTGGCCCAGGTTCTGAATGACTCCTCCTGGCCACACAGCTCATCTCCTTCCCCCATGCGTAGGATCCGCTCCCCTCCCAGCTCTTCAAACAGCGTGTCCACAGCGTGGGCAAAGGCGCAGAAGTGTGGGTAGGCCCTGGAGCCAAGGCCAAACACTGAGAACCTAAACAGAGTCACACACACACACACACGCGCACACCCACAGACACATGTGCACATATACAACAAAACAGACAGACATGAAGAGGCAGTTAAAAAAAATGGTCTTAAAAAAGCACAACAGAAACACACATTTGGAAAGCACTGCCACCTAGTCCACATGAGAAGCTTGCTTTTTCAAATATCACCAACTGTGTGCTTTTGGTTAGAAGGCAGATAGAGAATTTATAGCAGAAAGGCCATCACCCTGCATTGCAGTTCACTCACTTCAACTTTGGGAAACATTTTAGCAGTTGATTTAGTCTCCTCTTCTTGAACAGGTCAGCAAATTGTCCACTGCAATTAAATGTGTTAGTCTATTTTCAAATAAATGTTGACATCTTTTAACCTGCAAAAAAACACAGTTTAACTTACTGCTCTGCATTTTTATTAGTGTCACTCGGGCCTTCTCAGACACTTTAGGAAATCCCTTTTCCAGATAACCTCAAGGGATATTATTTGACAAGTGATGAAATTGCTCTTATGTAATCTGTTGTTGTGTTCTGCTAAGATATCTTATGCCTTGTTTATTATGTTGTTGTTTTTTTGTACCTCCAACTGCAAATTAAATTTCCCCACCAGAGATAAACAACTCTGAACTCGGTGTAGGATATCATTCGGTCAAGTATTTCCTTCAGAATGTTTAAGACGGGTTTCTCTAATTTTGTTTTGTTCACCTGACATTGGCGAGAGCTCCGGTGCTCTCAAAGTTAATCTTGGCTTCAGGTTCGTCGCTGGACGACTTGCGAGTGTCAGAGTAGGAGGACACGCTGTTGAAACGCACCTTGTAGCTCCTGGACAGGGGGCAGAAGCAAAGAAATGGGATGCAAGAATATAAAAAAACTCAAGGAAAAAGATGATAACTGAAATGCACAAAGACAGGCAGGTTGATGGATTTAACTCACTTTCTATCTTCTGTGTTGGATGTTGGGTGGCGCATCTCCATCAAGGCAGCTCCAAATTTCTAAAGTAACCAAATGAGGGCTGTTAGTAATCTGTGCATCTGCCCTGCGCTTAATTAACTGCAGTTGTTGATATATAAAATACTGTACATACCTCTCCATTTTCAGGTGGATCACCATTGCCGAAAGTGCTGGTCACCACTAACACCAGTGTCTCATGCTCCAGGTCCACCATATCATATTCATCCATTGACATAACCTGCAAGGATCACAAAAAAGAACAACATGCAGAGTGAATATTAGCCTTCTCTTACATGCTGTAGTCGTAATCCTGCTCTCAGAGACACGCACCCCACACCACAGATGACTTGAGCATGTAAATTAAGGCTGAACACAGCCGTTGGCAGAGGAGGAGGTTGGTCCATGCTTCTAACAAGATAATATGCTGCTGCCACATAACAAGCATCCATGATGCATAACACTCAACGTGAACGCCTTTGTCTGCCACCGGACTCACTTGTGGCTGGCACACACACACACACACACACACACACACACACACACACACACACACACACACACACACACACACACACACACACACACGAAGAGGAAACAGGCTTTAGCCCCAAGACAACGTAGATTTGCCCCGGGCGCTTGCATCAACCCTGCTATCCATCTACAGACATCCACTCTCAGAGACACATCCACACACTTGCATGCACAAATCTCTTCTTGTATGATTGATCACACTGGGAAATAAGAAATGACCTGGAGCAAAAGCATGCAGTGTATGATTGAGAGCAGCATGTTTAGCATTTTTTTTCTCTATTTTTTCTAAACCGATTTGTACAGCAAGGGGTGCTTCAGGATCTTGTCTTAATCTACTGCACTGCTCAACGCTTCGGTGGTTAAATCTTGCCTTTGACCCGCGGCACTTTACTGCATGAGAGAAGAAGACAAATGTGACAAAAGACACACTTTCTTCGTCTTCTACCCTCTCATCGCCTGTACTCAGCTGGCATCTGCTTGGCTTCGTCAGCCCCCGAGCGACAGAGGGGGAGGTCTAGGAATGAGGTCTTTGAATTCCTGCTTTTTTCAATTAGACATCGGCACAATGACACTCGTGTCCAACTTTCAGATAAGATGATGCAAGGTAGGAGCAAGCGTACCTTTGCGTCAAAAGCGTGCTTGAAGATTTCACAGAGAGTTTTCGCATAATCTTGCGATTTGCCCGTCTCTGTGGCAAACAGTATGGTGGCTTTCACTCTCTTGGCCATGGCCTGGCCCATGAGCTTGGCTGAAAACTTCACAGCCCTGCAGAGGCAAAGAGGGGGACAGTAAGAATGAGATGCACAGAAAAACACAGGACAACCTATTAAATCAACCAAAAACCATTAATTGGAGCGAACAGTTTGCCACATTTAATCCTCAGCCATGACCAGAAGATTCCTTCATGTTGACATGTTGATAAAACATTTGTCATTAAGGGTAGTGCGGTTCACTTCAGAATATGTCAAGGTAGGGGATGAATGACGATTGTGATTACTTAGCTTATCATCTCCTTGAGGCAACATTATTAAATGCAGAACATAAGCGTGCACAAGTGCATGCATTCACAGACAAAACACTGACAAAACTTTGATTACTCCCTGAGGGGTTGATTGAATAAATTTCACCGCTGAGTACACCAGCTTCCTTTCCCTGTGTCTTTACACATCCAACCGTAAATTATCTGTGACATTTCATTCTGCAAATTTAACCTTGACACCATAAATGCAGGAAGAAGATAATAAGACAAACAAATCACACATTTAACAAAACTAAGAATTGCTTTTTTCCAATATTTCTGTGTGACAACACACTCACTTGGCAAGCTTCTTAAATCCGATGGCCCTTTTCTTTGTGGGCGTCCCATTGATTCCTTTCCACACATGGGTATTCCAGGGATCCGGCTTTTGCATATGGGACGAGAAATTCAAGTTCAGCGGTTGTCTTTGTATAAGGTAAACATTCCTTTTGAGATATTGAGACATCATCTGTGATACTCAGTGTATTTGAGGAGTGACTTGGTATTAAAAATTTGATGTACACATTTTCCTTTTTAACATGCCTGGTCTACTTGTACTACCCGGTAATGATTTCCAACTTTAATTTACCTTAATGACTTCCTTTAAATATATAACCCGGTAACCAGTGTGTAGTGTATATCTACATATGTTGTGGACTTTTAAAGCTAATGTCAGTGCAGAAGTTATTTCCCTGTTTTATGGTGAATTCACCCTGAGGGAAAAGCTCAAGCTATAAAGCACTGTAAGCACAAAATAGTACTTAAGTAAAAGTATGTAAGTATCATCAGGACAATGTACTTAAAGTATTAACAGTAAAAGTACTCAATGCGGAAACATCCTCACATTTTAGAAACTGGAAATGCTCTAAACACTTCTGTGTTTCATGGTCTAATCATGTCCGCTGGACTTGTAGGCTGTTGTATTGTTGGGTAGTTTAATTTATGAGAAAACGTTGTATTTATATAAACTATGTCCGTTTTGTGTGCAAAAGTAGTAATCAGTAACGAAAGCTGTCTTAGTAATGAGGTGGAGTGCAAAGTACAATATTTCTCTCTGAGATGTAGAGTAGTACAAGTAGGAAGCGGCATGAAAAAAAAGAAGTACAAGTAACGGACATTTTTTCTTAAGTACAGTACTGGAGCAAATGTACTTAGTTACATCCCACCACTGTTTATACCTCCCTCTCACCTGGTACTCAAAGGAAGGAGTGAGGCGGTAATTGAGCATTTCTTGGTGGAAAACTGGTGTGATACTCCCTGACATGGGAGGCACAATCCACACCCAGTCTCCAGGACAGCCTCCTCGTACCCGGTACTCATTCTCCATGTGCTTCATGAAGGACTCTGTGGCTGAGTGATGGTCTACTATGGTCACTTTGCATGACTAACAATAGAATACACAAACAAAGAGTTCATGTTTGCACACACTTTAGTAATTACAATAGTAAAGTATAGTAGTGATAGCATCAAAGTTTGAAAATGTGGTATTCTATATCAAAGTTGGGGTGATTTCACAACCAAGTATGATATATTTTCAATCAATTACATTGCATATGCAGTTTTCCTTTAAAAAAGACATAAAAACCTGGAAGCTGTAGAGAACAGCAATGTTGATCTCCACCAGTGCTTTGTCTTTCCAAAGGGAGGAAGTCTTCCTGGTGTCTAAGGCCATCCTGTTAGCAACCTCCTGCAAGATATAGAAAGTAACGTGAATATGAAAGTGCTGATGTGAAAGTAACCGTACTGGTAGGCAACTTAGAAATCAAATCATGTGTGACGTTCAAGTATGTTTCATACCTTACATCAGGTGATTAAAAAAAGAAATTTAATTTCATGTTCTTCAACATCTGTGACATCTGTGTATCATTAAAGTGATAACGTCTTCAGTCTTTATACTTTTTCGTGTGCCTCGGTGGCTAAATTTAATTTTCACAATTTCTTATACTTCACTTGGAAGACAAATATACCTGCAGTGTGTTTCAAAATTGAGATTTTAAGATGTGGAACACTCTCTTTTATGTGTCCAATAGGATAAATGCAAATATAGAAGCCTGGCTACCCTAATTATAAGCCATATTTCACTGCTATAGAATAGCTCAATTTCATTTGCCTTTCCAAATACATACATCATATGATTGCTTAAATAAATGATGGAGAAATAAATATACATTGGCAAATAACAATAATAAATAACAAAATGTAATTTATGTGAAAAGCGCAAGGGAGTGCAGTTAATCAGCCTTTTCCTGGTGGACAATTAGAAGAAGAATGGCATACTGATTGGATCATTTGGTGAAACAACACGTGCTCGCAATGTGTCAGCCAATCTTTGTTTTTTATTCTTCCACCCCCCCCCCCCCCCCCCCCTTTTTCCAATGGAACATGACTTTGTATTTTAGAACAACACACTACCTCCAGAAGGTTGTAGCGTGAGCTGTCACAGAAGTCCCTCACGCCAATCTCTGTGCCCATGTACCAGCCACTGAAGGGGCAGCCAGTGAACTCCAAACCACCGATCTCCAGCAGCATGTTGGAGACCGCCGGGAGACCATACCACTTTAGGTCCAGGTCTTTAAACCACTCGTACCTGGGCAGAGCAAAAAGGGGAATGACAGGTGGGAACTGCAGCTAATTCAGCTACACTATGCTCCCTACTGCAGACAGGTAAATGTCCAACATTTGCAATATTCACAGTCATTAACTATAATAATTTGTGGCTGTCTTTATGAGCAGATGTGTTTATTTCCCGAGACACATATCACACAAAAAATGTGCCGCCAAAACCAACATTAACACAAAGAAAACACTCTTGACAGCTTTTCAGTGCTGGACAGAGCAGACAGGACCTCAATCTATCTCCCACCACCCACCCCTTGCACCCTCTAGGGGGATTGCTAACATTGCTTTCAGTGTATTATTTGCTGAGATGGATCTAATCTCTTGTAATGATGAGGTGCTGTTGGTGGTCGCGGCCTGTGCCAAGATGCTGTGAGGTTCAGTTGATGCAGGGTATGGAGCAAGAGATGCCAATTATTGGGAAAACCTGGCAGGGAGATCAGTGTGTCAAGGGATTCTGAAATGCTCTCTGTAGCGTGTAGAGATGTAGTGATAGCTCTTTGGGCATATATACGTGTAAAGACAAGCTGTAAAACCCCATATTTTACTGTAATTATGGGTATTAGAGACAGCAGCATTTGACCTCAAGGGCATTATGTCATTTGTACAGTATAAACCAATGTGAGAAAGGCTTTCTTAAAAGGTAAAAGAAACAAATATGAATACAAAACAAGAAGAAGCTTGAAACTTCACTAACAAGCCCCATGGTTACCACAAAAGCTGGCATAGCAACAGATAATGCATTGCAACGCAATGCATGCAAACATTTAACACAGCTGGAATGTAACAATGACCCAATCAGACTTCTTAGCTAATACCCCATTCTTTAAGAAGTGTTGTTAAGAGATGTGTGAGTGGGTGTTTTTTTTTGTGTGTGGAGCCCCCTCTGTTCTTGTTTTGATATATTCTGTATATGTCATGCATGCTTAAGAAGGAAGACATAACTCACTTTGGGTGTGTGATTGGCACCTCCAGGATGAGGTCTTCAGGAATTTCAAACAGCTCAGGGTCATTTCCATTGGCTTGCAGCAGGAGGGGCAGAACATCAAAACGACCCTTCGGAGCTTTCCATCCCAGCTGCATGCAGATCTGGTGACAAAAAGCAACATGTGAGCTGCAAACGGGACATTTCCTTCAAAGTGAGTTTTTGCATCTTTGGCACAATGACTTAAATATACGGCTCATCTTGTGTACCTCTGTAAATTCAACATTAGCAGGGTCTCCGTGGATTTGTCCATCAGGCTGCTTGTAGCCAGCATAACGAATCAGCTGACAGTTCCATACACGAAAGTCATGTTTGCCATCTATCCTCTGAGGAAATATGGTGATAGCCGACCTGAATAAACAAAATAAAAAAGGATAACCAAAAAAAGCGTGTCAATAATGTGTAATGTAGATACTTACAACATCAACATATGTCCTAGCTTTAGTTATCATCTCCTATTCTGAAATAAACATTTATAATAATACTACTAGATACCTGTAAGTTTGCCATAGCAATATCTTAGATCAATAGCATGATGATATCTGTTAATAATTAGCATCATATGGTGTATAATTATTTAAGTACATTAATCAACAAGATTGCTAACAGATAGTTGGCATTAATCCACCCAAAGGCGTTTTCAATTATGCTATGTGAGAAGACTCATAGCAAGGTTTTAATGCCATGACTGGGTAAAAGTGTTAATACTACTAAGCTGGTTTTAAGTCATTGAGGAGGGAGAACAGCTGGTGTAAATCTGGGCCAGTTGTGCTAGCAGTCTACATGTGGTAGAAAGAGTCTCCAGTCTGGCTTCCAAAATCAGCTGTAATATGTAAAACAGTCGGTGCAATCAGACTTTAAACACAAATGACAAGTTTCATATTAATCTGTCCACTTGTGGTCAAAATATGATTTAGAAACTGTTGGTTGATGTGATGGCTGCACACAGCTAATTCACATCAACCCGTGCTGAGGGTACTGCTGCTGGAGGCAACAGTAAGCCGGAGCAAAAGATGTGCCCCCTAAAGCAGGTGCCCGTCACATCATGGGGCTATTGGGATCTGTAGTTTAGAGATATTCTTTCTTTCTTTATAGTAGCTTTATTAGTTTGTTGGAGCTTTTTGGATATATGCTAAAATATTTATACTTTAGACTAATTGTGCTGTTTTGTTTCATTAGTAGTTTAGTTGGTAGTGTTTGTATTTGCGTTACCTCTTTCACAAAGGGTCCGATCAGCCAGTATATATACTGTATGTATATAATATATGTTTGCCTTTATATAGCATTGCCTCAGATAAGTTCTGTTTGGCTGACCACTTTTATGCTACCATAAATGTTTATGGAATTTTGTTAACTATTTTGTAAATTGTTTGGTTCGTTTTTAGGTAAATAAACCCCAAAACCCTCCTGTGACTCCTTATGTCTGACAGCTGGGTCTGCAGTCTTGATGGCTTATTAAAATAATTTTAAACCCATGCACACTTACTAATTGATTAAAAAACATATATAACTGCATTATTATAAAATAGTAAGGATATATACCAGCCAATGTAAATTGTCACAACCTGGAAACCAAACATTGTTCTTATCACTAATGACTTATGGATCACTCTAACTATAAAGGCTTGGTAAATAATTGATTAAACCATTCTTTAAAACCTTTCATAAAAAAAAGTGCCTGAAGATAAAGTGTACAGATTATATCATCAGTCTATTTAAAAGGGAAATCCAATATCATTTTTACACATTTTAACATAACAGATTTTTTTTACCATGAAATCCACCACATAAGTAACTGACTCATCTGTTCTTGTTGTTTTAAAAAGATAATTTTAGAACCTTTCCTTTTAGTATATTTATATTTTCTAATATTGGCAGGTGGTTTTGAATAAGCAAAATGATTCCAAAACTATTGCAACATGTTGCAATAGCACTATACGTTTATTTATGTGTCTATTTATATTAAAGCGAGCCAGTCTGAGAGAGGATGTTGTGTTGGCTCTCTCTTATCAACATGTGTATCCGAGCTGTCCTTCCGAGGCCAGGCTAAGTGTAATAATGAGTCAGAAGCCATCCATCATCCAAGAAGTAAATATAAGGTGTCACATGTGATTAAGACTTGGCAGAAAGTGAGCGAGCGCTGTGCAGGTCTGACAAATGACTGCTTGTTAGCAAGGTCCGCCGCCTCACCAACAGGGCAATGAGACACTGATAGACAGACAGGCAGCAGATTGTGTCAGATACAGCATTAAGAGACAAAGAACATGCTGACAGATGGGACAGGGGGTCAAGTCAGGGTTGTCAGAGATGGAGACGAGTGATGAGATACATGGAGCAACAGATGGAGAGATGAACAGTCTAGTTGAAGGAAGAAGAGTGGAGTTGAACATAGGAAACAACATAAGGAAAACAAGACTAGATATAGTTGGCAGTGTGTGTGTGCATGCGTGCGTGCGTGCTTACCTCAGGTTGCCTTTGTTGGTAGCGTACTTGATGTGGTTACAAATGTAGTTGTACATTCCATGAGCTGTTGTGCAGTCTCTAGCATCAAAAACCTGGAGAGAAAACATAACATTTGAAACCTCAAAACCAGGTTTATACACAGTGAACTGCTTTAAATCCACAAATATTATAAATACAGTATGTAAGCTGATCTGTGACAAACAAATGACTGAACCACAACTCTCATACTATGTAGCATCTTGGATATTATGCAAAAGTGGAAATGTTGGTAAAAACAGCATGTAAAGGGTGCAAAGCATTAACAGCCCCATGCTATAATTTTAGGCATAGTGTATTTTACCTGTAGTTTGGACCACTGGATCCTCCCTACGCATCGGGCAGCATTCCTCCATGCATGCTTGGCTCCATAAATCAGTTCAGTGTCTTTCAGCTGGTAAGTTCCTGATGCTTCAATCTCCTTGGTCACCTCCTCCAGCCGGTCCACATGCGCCTTAGAGCCATACCTGTTTGCAGGACAGTTCCACAGGCACAATACATTAAGAGAACATGTTGGCTACAGTACAACACAACAGGTAGGCCTACTGTATGTCAATTAGCATATTTTGCAAGGATCTCGTGTGGTTCTGTAGTCATGTCTTCTGTTAAAATATCTTTAAAAAATGGATACAAGCTTTGTTTACCGATGGCCTCGCCAATTTGCCCTCACATCCAAAAATCAGCTTGGCATATAAATGAGAAAATTAAAAACATAAATAAACTAAAAAACAAGAAATGTCCATTTGAGGCAGAATTAACGTGTGCACCTTTTTTACAGCATTAACAGGACAGTTACACCTGGTTTTCCCCTTCCCTTTTCAAAATGTGACGCAGTAACGTTTTCTCAGAGTACATTTTTGCTGACCATCTTTTACTTTTATCTAAGAAAATCTTTATAGTAATTTGACTTGTACTTAAGTAAAATGTATTCAATTTAACAGCACTTTTATTCAAGTAAAATATTCTTGTACTCTTTGCCTATTTATTTTATGCTACAGAGGGAAATTAAGTTACCCTGGTGCACCAGACTAACTAGCTAACGCTAATTAGCCATTTTAGCATCTACTACATGCATATCTGGCTAAAAAGGAACCACATAGCTTATTCTATAATACCAATTATGCTAACACTAGCACAATCTTCTTTAACTTTTTTGTCTCACTGTACAGCTCAGTGTTACCTAACATGTTCTTTAGCTCTACATGCCCACTTCTTTAACAGCTCTGGTTTCGGATTCAATTGTTTTGACGTTTCAGAAACTGCTTATATAAAGAGTTTTACGTCTGGAACCAAGCACACCAGCTACAAGAGGAATCATGACCACAAACAATTTTATTTGCCGCAAACAAAGGGGCAAAAAAGGCAAAAGTGCAAGACTGTGTATAGAAACTATCATCAATGGTAGAAGCTCGCTCTAGTTGTTCACAGGTTTGCGGGTACGGTAAAACACTTCCATGGCAAAAGCCAGTTGGATCAATCAGAGAGGTTGCTGTTACGCTTAAGATTGTGGGTAGTGTAGTATTTATCCAAAAGATCCCAAATAAAACATGTTTTCCTTGACACAAGGTTGATTTCAAACATACTTCTAGCTTTTACAGCTCGTTGTCAATCTAGCTCAGATAGTTAAGACATGATGGCTGATAATCAAAATCCTCATGGAAAAAACCAATGGGATTTGTATTTAGCGTTAAGCCTTTTTGAGGTCCAACTCTCAACAGTGCAGATGTTACAGGCCGGACTTACCTTTTGATGGAGCTGTAGTACTGGTCTAGGAAGTCAGTAGCCAGTGGAAGGAGCTCCTCTTTGGTTCTGACCTCGTCTGGTTTGCGGGCCTGCTGGTTGGGCACCATCACAGAGCCGATGCACACATTTTCAGTACAGATTGGCATCTAAAAAGACAGATATCGTGAGAGACAAGGGAGGCTTTTTTTGTTGGTTTTCCTCAGTGCCAAAATCAACTGAAGAGCAAGGTAATCATGGCGTATGTTATAACTTTCTGGTAGTGTATCTGCACATATCCACGTCCACATATCCAACATTTACTTTCTAGCAAAGGATGACAGTAACAGAAGATTCCATGTTGGCTCCCTTGTTGCACGACACAGAGGTGTGAATGAATTTTATTGGACAAAGAATTCTTAAACACATTTCAGTGGCATTCAGGATTCCTGTTAGAGAAATGTACAAGAGACAGTTTCTGCATCCATTGTTGTGATTGAATGCAAAATGAGAGAGGCATGGCACCCTGTTATTTCCAACAAGCAGACCTATCATGTAACCATCCTTCTCTATTCATTGTAGATTAACCAGATAAGTCTAACTGCGTGATATGAAATAGAACTAGGAAAATGCTTGAGTTAGTTTACTTTGTTAATTGAATCGTTCAAAAAGAAAAAGGCAATTCACTTCTCAGGTTGCCAAACTTGTGTTAAAAATGTACTCACTAAAGAACTGTATGGATTGTATGGGACAAAAGGCTGTCAACACTTTGTAAATAAACAGTCAAGGCATTGGACAAAATGCCATCAAGTTAGCATCATTGTAACATAATCCGAAGACATAGTCTCATGACCTTTGACAGTTTCTTCCTGATGTTAGTCTAGTCTATAATGCAATCAATAATTTGGCCGCTTCTCCATTAAATGAGTTTGTGTCACTGCTTTCAGGCACTGGGATGAGAACTAGGACGACCAATAGAGGTGACTGTGCAGTAAAGCACACATCTACCTAGTTGGGCAGATCAGTCTTCTCTGTTGGAGCCACACATTATTGGAACTCAGTACCAAGCGAGATCAGAGAATGGAACAAATTTGTTGGTTTTAAATGAAAGAAAATGAAAATGAAATCATGGTTAAAATCAACCCAATCATGCTCCCATCAATCATAAACCTAAACCGCCAATCTTAATGCAGTGAAGTTCGGTTTTAGTGGTGTCTTAATGTTGTGATTTTATTACTGGTTCTATAGTTGTGGTGTTTTAATGTTGTGAATTTGTATTGTTGGTGTTGGCTCTGTGTTGTGGTTCTTGTTGTTTAAGTAGTGTTTTTATATTGTGTTGTTGTAGTGGGCGAGTTTTAATACTGTGAAATTTGATTGTTGTCTTTTACTACTGTGTTGGCATTGTGATACTACAGTGTTAGAATTACCCTTTTGATTTTGACAGATATGTTATTCTCTGTTTCCTGCTCAGGTACTACAGATGAATATTAGCGTATAGTTAACACTGGTACGGAGCTGTGCATTGTCCATGTCAAATAAATAAACAAAGAAACATAGGAAAAAAACTCTGCATTTTTATTATATCAACCCACAGGTTGTTTGTTAGCTGGAAGGTTTTCAAATTCCAGTTATATCATCAGATGTTCCTCTTGGTTCAGACAAAAAGTCAAGTCTTTTATGAATTCCGGACTTCATTCAAGGGATCATAACTATTTTACTATTTATTTAATTACATTGCCCACACATGGCTGGCACGCATGTTAATGAATGAGTCAGTCAGTGAGTCATGGATTGGTATACTTCTATGAAGTGGAGACAGGAGGAAAGACAAGAAAATACAAAAACAAGAAAAACAAGAAAACAGAGATGCAGACAGGAAATTTCTCATAGCTGAGAGCAATCTTGTGTGGTCAGTTTAATATGATTAGAGTTGAAGTCAGCTGTCACTTTGGTTTGCCTAAATGCCTTCACCAGCTCTAAGAGTGAAATCAGTGAGTGAGCAAGAGCACACAACAGGAATGATAGCAAGCAGCCGAAGAGGAAATTTGACACTGACCCCAGCGCTGCTAAAATTGGCTTGTTACGCCAAACCACACATTTGCACTGTCCAAACACTCAAACGTGGACCGGCAGTCTGTCCAAAAATAAACTTCCCTCCGTGTCCCTTCCAACAAATCTTTGCCTGACAAAAAAGAAAGAAAAAAAAAATCTCTTGACCAAGGCAACACCACATCACAGCCCGTCAAAACAAAGACAAAAATTTGAATAAAAATGAGTAGGAATATGTGAATGTGTCCATGAAAACAAAAACATTAATAGGACAATTCCTAAGAAAAAAGGATACAAACAAAAGAACATTGACAAGAAGAGAGACGAACAACGCGGAGACAGAAAACAGTAAGAGGTGACGAATTAAAAGGAAATGGTTGAGTAGAGCAGGGAGTGTTAAAAATAAGACAAAGGAATCACTTGTGCTTCTGCACGTCCGCTCATCATACCGCTCTGGGCATTCATGCCAGCCAGCTGTCCTTTTCGAAAAAGACGGATCATTCTCGAATACAGCAGCGTCTGTGATATATAATAAATCTGAAGATGCTATTACAGGCCATTCATTGGGATGCACACCCTGTGTCCGATAAGTCACCGAAGCAATTAGGCTGGCATTTGCTGTTTACGAATGGCTGCTGTGTTTTGGGGGGTGAATGCTTAAAAAGCGGGGTTCACCTTGTGCTTGATAGAATGGCTTACTAAGTTGAAGGAGAAACTTTGGCTGCATAACAATATGGGGGAAAAAAAATGGACAGAGTGGTTAATAGATGAATGGGGATGAAAATGTATCACTCAAGCAAATTCTTTGCATCTAGCTTTTTGGAGTTCTGGATGTCTTTTAACCCAAGAGAAGTGCAGTATCAGTTGTTTGTCCAAAAACCACATAATTTCCTGCCCAAAACGACATAATTTTACATTTAAGTAGTCTTGCATTGCCAGACCTCCACAGCGGTGGGGAGTAAGTTCTGGTTTAGGCCACACAAACATTCTGGGATTGGAGAAAAATGCTGGTTGTTGCCACTGCAACAGTGGCTTGGCAAAATTGTCTTGGGGAAGAACTTGTTGTAGTAGAACAGTTGCACCCCGCAAAACTAACGCCACATACAATATTAAATGAAGTTACACAATACAGTAAAGTGAGCTATTTAAATTAGCTGGATACATGGTTAAAAGTAATTTGCTGTGTGTACTTCATCCATAGCAATCCTAACAAACCGGTCCCAAAACGTCCAAGTTATATAATAAACGACGTTAACACATTCATTGTAAATCTTTACAATCAATCCTTGAAAAAAAACAAGCAGGCCTTGTAGTTTGAGAACAGCAATACACAGATAGCAGAAGGTGAGGGACCAGCATGTCAGGCAAATATCCTGGAAATGTACTTCCGTTGATCCAGACTAACATTCAAGTGGCGAAGCTCTCTAACAGCAGCCATAATGAATATAATAGCTGTTGGAGGTGATAGATGGATGGGTCAACAAAAAAATCTGACTTAAACACAGTAGACTTTTCTTTCCTGTTTCCAGCAAACAATCAACATTAGTTTCTTAACCACGATCATTCCAGTGCCTTAACTATTGTATTGCTATGAAATTTGGTGCAGACTATTGTACTATGTTTCCCTTCGGGTAAACACACGCACACACACACACACACACACAC
>NC_045737.1:17218136-17219512 GCF_008692095.1 Etheostoma spectabile | reverse complement strand
ACTCACTCACTCACTCACTCACTCATCTCAATCACCAACATTTCAGGCAAGAGCTCTCTAATGTATGAATAGCTAGTGAGAAGCAGGGAAAAAGGCACGTCATGCTGTGCTATTATTCTTACTTGACTTGCAAATTCTGTGTTGGTAAGTCTGAATAAGGCTAAAAACCAATAATTTTTAGTTGATGTTCATTGGTGCCAATTAAGATGACAATTACAGTTTTTTACAGTTGCTAGGACACACTTCTCAATACTTGGGTCACCTTTTCAAAACTCTTCACACAGTGAGCACAACAGAAGTGTATGTGGGCTAAACTGTGGATCATTTATCATTTGGTACAAAATACATTCAATGACTACATCTTCCAAATGACATTCATTTTTTTCTCACTTCAACTGCTAAAACTCTATGTACCTACAGGCCAATTTGCAAATGCTAACATACTGTTTTCAAAACTGTTAAACTTAAGTTCAAAACAATAACATAATAAAAAAACTGAATAAGGCAGCAATTTGCTACATTTCTACAGCAATATTGTAATGACATTTTTGAGTCAAAAAATGAAATGCTATGAAAAACAATTGAACAATTGGACCAATCACAGCTGATTCTCATTATGGCACACCTACAACACCTTGAAATAGTAACACTTACACAGGTGTTACTCTTGAATTGCAATTGCTTTTCTGCTTAGGACTCAACGGCTACCTCACACAGGTGGGAGATGTAGGATGTCCACTGATGTGCAGGAAACTGCCAATGTTGATATGGTCATCAGAAACAACAGCATGAAACTCATTGAGATTCGCAACAGAGTCTTGGCAGACAACGTTACTTTTGAAAATATTCACAGTGTAAGCAACAACTGTTTCTAAAGTCCCGAAAAAACATCAGGTCAGGATGAATTTTGAGAGGAACTCTGAACGTGTCAGGCAACTCAGGAACCAATGTGTCCAGGTAAGATACAGATTTTCCGTAAAACACAGAACTGTTTATGAACAAAACCACACACACACAAAGACATCTAATGTAGTTAATGTATACTACTGCAATAGTCTAACTCTTATGTTGTCCTGTGGATTTATTTATGAGAGTCATGGAGATTGAAGGCAGGCAAACTTTTCGTCTTTGTGGATAAGGCGGGTTTCAACTTGACCAAAACACGGTGACAAGGAAGGAATGTAATTGGGAAGAGAGCCACAGTGGATGTCCCAGGGCAGAGGGGTGCAAACATCATAATGTGCGCAGCAATATCCACTGTTAGACTACTAAAACACTGATTGGGCAATACAACACTGAACGTCTCCTTGCATTCCTGCATGATCTCTGTGAAAGAGTTGTGCTTGTTCAGGAAAGGGATGCAGAGAGAAGAAATC
>NC_045737.1:17218016-17218126 GCF_008692095.1 Etheostoma spectabile | reverse complement strand
TTTATAATTGTATGGGACAATGTGGCAGACCATCCCAGAATGGTGTCACTTTTCCTCCCACCTGACTCTCCATTCCTCAACCCCATCCTTCCTATTGTAGCTTTATCAGT
>NC_045737.1:17192273-17218006 GCF_008692095.1 Etheostoma spectabile | reverse complement strand
TATACAAATTCTTGTATTTTGGAATTACTCAGCGCAAAGAAAAGACATACAATATATTGAAGCCTACTGCATAATGTCTGATTCATTCCAGTAACATATATTGCAGTGAATTCTAAACAGTAGAGAGGTGTCCTTGTTTTACATAAGACAGCAATACATAAAGATACTTGTTGTTTGTGTATTTTAGGTCATTGCTTTGCAGGTGACAAAGTGTGTTTGTTGGTTGTCAACCTTTGCTAGTGTGATGGGAGGAGTTGATTTGACACATGTATGAAGGGATTTGGTAGATTTAATGTATTTTGAATGTGAAATGAACTGCTGTGCCAAGCTGAAAGTTGGTTAAGAGAACGCTATTAGTAGTTTTGAAAAAGTGACTTAAGTATCGAGAAATGTATCCTAGCAACTTTAAAAAACGAATGCCACAGATACAGTATGTCTGTCACGTTTGCCAATCTGAAAGCTGTGACTATATACAAAGGTTGAAACGCAGGGCTTCTGCCGGTCATACGTTTGTCTTGTTGGTATGGGAAGTCATGTTAGCCTGTAATTTGTGCCTCATGTTCACCTTTTTTGCACTTTTTTTTTTTTTGGGACAAATCAGATTAGGTCTCATTCAAACAGGAACCAGAACCTCTAAATTGTTAACTGTACAATCAATGTGCAAACAATGTCTTTGTGCAATTGTGCTTATTGACCAGACCATTAGAAATTAGTTGCAACATCTATGAATTTAAAGCACAAAATTAACCATAAAATTGAAAGAACTAGAGTTAAAATTTTGAAAAATGATAATCAAACTGTGGCAATTTTGAACACTGAATATTTTGTGCTTTTGGACTATTTTTTGACTATTTGAACAAAACAAGCAATTTGAAGATGAGACGTTGTACTTTAGAAAGTGATTATGAGAAATTGAGATTTTTTACTTTTGATATTTAATAAACTGATCAAGAAAAAAACAAAACAGTAGATTAAACAATGATAAAATAATCATTTGTTGCACTCCTATAGCCAACACACAAATGGCAAAAATAGGCTAAACCGAATTTTAAATAAAGTGGTTTTTGCAGGGCTACTGTATTGCATTTCTGTATTTCTGGTCCTTTGCTTACAGTTTTTTTTCTAGTGAAAAGTGTCAGGGCATGGAGAAACAATAGCACCTCACAGCCTTCATAAGATTTACCACTGGTGTAGAAATCCTGGCTTTTACAGGATGGCATGAATCACAACATCAAAATCCCTCTCCTCCTCCAGGATGGTTGCCTCATGGACAAATGTAAACCATTAATTACTGATTTCCACATGCCTTACCTTGCTGGAGCTGTGGTGGAGTGTGTCGCTATAGACAGTGCCAGTCTCCCAGTTCTTGATCTTGATGAAGCGGGGGCATTTGGAGGGGCTGCCGTTCTGCAGCGACTTAGTGGGTGAGGTCCTGCCCTGGGCCGGGGGCTGTAATAAGCACACAGCCAATTACACATGACTCACTGCTTCATGCCTTTTTACTGTGACTGCCTAATAGGTTCTGACTTTTTGACACCTTTTGTGCGAGCTGGATGAGTTGTTTATGATATGAGACATACTGTGGTAAGCTGAAAAGAGACGCAGCCCTTTTATTGTGGGGAAGTGGATTTGAGTACCACAAGTAGACATGAATTGGCTAGTTTAAGATAGGGAACATGAGTAATATCTGAATCCATTGGGAACCATTTCTTCTCAAGTAAAATCAGTGGATATAAAAGGATAAAGGCAAAGGTAGAGGATAAAGGCAATCAACATTTAACAGCAGGTTCATGGCAAGCTAACTCTTGGCTCACTGGGTTTTCCAATTCTGTAACTATTGACTTATGAATGCCTGCAATTTAACCCCAAAGCCAACTGTAAGCGTTCCTAGAAAAAGGCACAAAGTGATTGCCAGAGTACAGAGAAATCAATCCCACACGTTGGAAGCGCTTTCATTATCCCCGAAGGCATTGTTAATTGCACAGTAGAGCATCTCCTGAACAACAGTGTCACAATCATCATGCTCGCAGGGGAGATGAATACCACAGAGTCAAGTCAGTTGAGTCGTGTTGTCATTTTGCATCCTCTCAAACAGCAGAGAGGAATAAGGTGGATTGAATTGAATTTGATTTTGCACACACAGAGTAAATAGCTTGGTTTCTGTGCACCAACAGCCGTGACCTCAACTTTGTGGCTCAGATTTGGCACATTGCTATCACTGAGGATGTGGACAGGAAGAAAGATCATTGTACCGTCAAGAGAGCTCTCAGTCAAACAGGCAAATAAAGTCAGATACAGAGAATGAAAACTTGTTAAAAGAAAAAGCAGAGCAGTTGTCTATTTGAAAATAAATGTTAGACTTTTTCCTCTGACTAGAACCTATAGCTCTGACATTTACATTTAATTCTTTTTTCAATAATGCCAACTGCAGGTTTCAGAGAAGCCTGTTTACATGAGCACCCTGTAAATGTCAATTTATTTTTTTCTTTATTTATCCATGTGCACTGATGTCAATTTTAAATGTCAGAGTCACTGTGGAAGGACAAACATCTTTTTTTTGCCCCTGAAGAAATTTACTTGAGAGCGATGTAAGCCATGTAATGAGCTCTAAGTAAATGTTCAAAATCACTCCCTTGGTTTCACTTAATAATAATAATAATAATAACCACTCAATGAGAATGCACAGTCAATAGTATACTCAGTAATCAGCAGTTACCAGAGAAAAAGTGTAAGGACTGGATTAAACTGTGTTTATTTGCTCATGCGTAACTTACCATGGTTAGCATGTTCAGCTAGCTAGCTCATGTACAGTAGTAACCGAGCCTTACTTCTAAAGCCAAGGAGCACATTGGTATTGTCAACTTTAGTTTGTTGGGGTACAGGTAATGTAAAAAACAACAACAAAACAACTCCTACAGTATTGCTAGAACATTCACTTATATAGTATTTCCCAAAAGGAAGTCAGTCCAGGATGCTGACATTAAGAGTTTAGGCAGAAGTCAGCATGCGAAAACAGAAAGCTTGTAGCGTGGTTTTGCACTTGCAAGATACAACACTGGCTGAAAATGTTAATTAAACTAATACAGAATTGTCTATGACTGTTAAAAGGCTATATCTTATAGAGGGGCAATGTTAAAAAGATAAAAATTATTTTCCTCTATTTTTTGCTAATGCACAAAGTACGTCCAGCCTGCTATATTGGCACAGTTGTCCCCCATGTAGTCCACATTACTGAGGGAAGTTGCTGGACCACGCATGCACGTGTAAATCATGCGTCAATCACCAAGCCTCAATGCCAAGAATAAGGTGTGGATGTAACAGAAGGGAGCCTTCCTGGAGCTAGAAAAGAAGATAAAGCTAATCTGATGAAGATAATTTCATAATGAGGCTTAATGACCAAAGTGTTTCTGGTAAATGCAGTAAAAGTTCCTCATGCAGTCATCAATTCCAACTATCAATGAGAAACAGAAATGACAAGAGCAAGATGGGGTAAATGGGAAAAGAGAAAAAGAAGCAAGTGATCCTGACATCCACAGAAAATGAAAAAAGTGCTACTCAATAAAGTTACTTGACCGATTTATGGTTTGACATCTGGCACCTTATGCAGTGGTGATTAAGCTGTCGCATGTAAAAATAAAAAAGGAGGCACAGAGGCGTATTCTCTGTTTCAATGGATCATTGAAAGTTGATGTCTTCAGAACTCACTAGCCAGTGGAATTTGACACAACATTCTGCCATCTTTACCTTTACAACAGGTTTATTAAACATTAAATTATGCAGCAGCATGTTATTTTCAATGTTATTTTGAACATTTTGTATTGTATTTTCTAAAACTACTTAGTGTCTGACTAGAATCTATCAAATCAAACACTTAACGATGAGCCAACAAAGTTTGCATCACTGTCTAGCAAAATGCCTGCAGGGTAATTTCTGAGTGCACACTACCAGCAAAGAGATATGGCTTCTTACAACATAATCCATACATATCCTCTCAAACCGCCGTCACCCACACATCCCACTCTCTTCCCTTACGCTCACACAAATATTCTTACAAGTATGCACATAAACACTCGTCTCTGCTGGTCTGATGGGCTGGATCATTTCAGGGGCCACATTTGATAGTGAGAGATGGATCAGCAGCTGCACATATTCATTAGGCCTCCTGAAATGATTTCGCCCCATCCGGTCTTATTGATGGGAGCTTGAGCAACGTCACAAGTGGGTGGATAACGTGGACCATGTGGAGATTATCCCCGTCACAGACACTCAGACCTGTGACCAGACCATTCTGTATGGAAGGCATAAGCTGGATTTAACGCTGCAACAGCTTTGCCCCCGGAAGAATCTAATGCCTAGGTGATGGGATCTTAAGCAAAGGCTTTACTACTATGTGCAAAGAAGCAACACAGATGTGCGTGCTCGGTTTCTGAAAGCATGGAAAGTGCCAGTAGCGTGGATTATTGTGCACAGCTAAAAAGCCAGAGAGGCAAAGACAGACGTGTTATACAGCTGTAGAGATTCACTTAGCAGGCCTGCTCATGAACACTTGAAAACACATCCGCAAACAGACACGAGGATATTCAAGTTATTGATCTAAGAGAGAAGAGTTGCACTAACTTATGCTTACACATTCATTTCAAGGGTTGAACATTTGCTTCATTTTACCTTGTCAGTGTCAGCGTTGTGGAGCACCACCGGCATGTTTTCCAGCATTCTGTTATCTGATGCCAGCTGAGGAGATGTGCCATTTCCCACGCCAAGGTCCCTAGAAGTCATACATAATTTTCTGTCAGGTGTGTGTGCTCACATCTGCTGGAAAATAGCTTTCTCTCTCACACACACACACACTGTCACACACACACAGTCACACACACACAGTCACACACACACAGTCACACAGCACACCACCACACCACACACACACACACACACACACACACACCTTTACAAATAAATAAACCCTGGACTTGTATAGTCTCCAAATTGCTATTCCCTGCACGATTGTCAGCACACTCAGGTGTTTTCTCTGTTCAGGCCTTCACGGATGTGTAGACAGAGCTTGACAGGCACCTCTCGGGCTCTTGTGAGTTTATTTGTTTGCACCTGTTGCGGTGCTGCAGTGGGACAACTTGCTGCTCCTACATATACTAGGTCAGCCTCAGCAATCTCTCACCACACCTCTGCCCCCAACTTAATTCTAAAAAGAAGTGGGTGTAAGCCAAGAACTACAAGAAAACCCTGTGAGTGACAAGTGGAAGACAAGGACTTTAATTACACAATGTGTATTTATATTGGATCCGTGATTTCAATTGGCCACACTTTGATTGTTTAGTTTCTCTGGGAGTAAATGAAAAAAAAAAAGTTTCTCTTTCACTTTTTCACTACATGTTCCTAGTTCATCCAGGAAATTAAAACTACATTTAGGTTTCTCGTCATTGCCCCACTTGTTTGGCTCTATCTCTGCATTTAGACTGGTGAGAAGAGGCTAAGCCTTGGCCATTTTAACAGATGTATGGTTGTACAATCAAATGAAGATGACCTGCTGGATTGCTGTCTTTCTCTGAACATAAGAATACACTTCACTACACAAACCGATCACCCCCAAAAATAAAAAGCACAGGATATGAGCAGTAAAAGATCACACTGAGCTATAACTATATGATCCTAGGAGACTAAAGGAGAAGGAGAGATCACTGTGCTGCTGCTGTGGCATACCATCATAAACGCCCACAGATAAATCGCCGTCTACTGTCTTTTGCACTCCCTAACTATCTTTCTCATGAGCATGTGTCCCTCCTCCCGTTCACACTTTCTGTCACACTGAATTTCTTTATTGTTGCAATTTGCATGAGCATTTTTTATTCCCACAATTCAGAGGTGGAGTTCAGAAATGCAGAAACAGCGAGAGAAGTTGCATGTGTCATTTGTTATTAGATCTGACGTGGAGCATCAACGGACTCACACTGAATTGTGAAATTGTAACTGCTTCTGCTCTGAAAACAAGCAGTGATAATGTGCCAATCAAATCCAGGAAAATAGTCATCAAGAAATCATTCGAGGGATGTTATTTTACAAACGTACCCAGAAAGAACCATGTACAATTGACTGTTCTTTTCAAAATAACCTTTCTCGTGGGCTTTTACTTAGAACTTAGAATTTTTCAGAAAGCCTTCCTTCAAGGCTATAAAAGATTATAAAATTAATTTTCAATTGGTCGTGGGAGTACAATAGCAGATAACAGATACGCCAATATCAACATTACATTGTGCAGAACATTAAGACAGAGTTAGGGATGGAATATTGACTGAGCCTTATGAAAAGTTTGTTCAGAGTGAACACTTAAAACAAACTTAAAGCAATTTAAGCGCAAAATATGAAAGGAGACATTGTTGCCAATTTCACACTTCTCAACGACCAGCTTGCTGAAACTGCTGCAAATGACCTCCACAACCAAGGACTGTCTGGAAGAAGTTTTGCTCTTTGTGAGCTGCTAATTGCATAATGACACGTTTAAGACAGTCACAGAATGCTAATTGGGGTCTACTATGTCACATTAATTAGGATTAATGGGAATTTACAGCAATACTTGTAATGCAAATACAACTGTCTATCATAACATTTTAATATGTGAACTTTAAACATTAAATTAAGGCATATTGCAATATTATTTGGCTACATGGTAATCATGCTCAAGCCAAAAATGCATCTAAATAACCTCAAACCTGGTCCAAGAAAGGACGTTTCATATTAGATACAGTTGATAGATAGATAGATAGATAGATAGATAGATAGATAGATAGATAGATAGATAGATCATCCCGAAGGAAATTTTAGGCATTCAGTAGCTAGACAACCGTAACACAACACATATACTGTACACACATATATCACACATACATAAGAATAAAAAAATCACCCACAGATATGAGATAGAAAAGCTACAGTTTGTTTAAACAAGTTTACATGAACCTAATTAAAGCAGTTGCCCCAGTAATTGAAGAATGACAACGGAAAGGGTCATGATGAATGTTGTGAGCAATTTTGTCTTAATTGAGGTGTTCTAGAGACCAGCGTGCATGATGGTAATTACCTGGCACTATACACTGAGTCATATTAGGTAAATAAGAGCTGTCTGCAGCTGCTAATGCAATGCAGCTGGGTTAGGTAGTTTAGGGACTGCACAGCGGCAAAGTGAGTGGGAAGACTTCCGTTCAATCAGGGGACCAGGTGTAGGCTCTTGTGTCAGCCAGTAAGCACTTTGAAAAGTCCCTGGCCTGTATCGTGATTCTTATTCTACCAGGGTTTCAACTTCGACCCGCACTGTAGAAGGAAACAAGCACAAAGACAGTTTAACTGTGGGATCAATAAGGCAGTATCACATCACAAATTACCGGGCCACTTGAATCTCAGCATCCCTTCGCCCCGCATTCCTTTGGCCTTCTCCATTGATCTCCTTTTTGCTGTTTTTGATGAGGCGCAGCACTGGTTCGATCTCTTTCATCAGCTCGTTGTTCTCCTCCAACCCGTTGCACAGGAGAGAGCCGCGGCTCCCATCCCTCATCAGGAGGGGGTCCTGGGCCTGCACGCCTCCCCTCTGGAGGAGGGACTGGGTGATGGATGGAGAGGACAGGTTCTCTATGGCCCTAAGCTGGGGTTCCTTGTTGACCTGCTGCTGCTGCCCAGGGCTAAATGGGCTGAGAGGGGAGCAGTGCTCGTAGGACTTTGAAGGTGGGAAAGCGGGACGTGTGACCCTCACTGTGCGTTGACGGCCATCTCCAGACAGGGTGGTCTCCAGGTGGGTGGTGAAACCCTCAGGCCCACGGAGGATCAGCACGGCGTGGCTCTCGGGTGACACATTCTTCAGTGTCTCCAGAGCCCGTTCATAGGACAGGTCCACCAGGGGCTTGTTGTTGACAGCCAAGACGATGTCGCCCACCTGCACCAGGCCGCACTCCTCTGCTGCGCCACCCCGGATAAGGTCAGACACGATGACAGGCGGCTTGGACACCCTCTGTTTCACCAGAAATCCCAGACCACCAACCTTTCTCTTGAAAAGACGCACAGAGATGATGTTGGGCTGCAGCTGGCACACTGTGGCCTCTGACTCCTGCATGGCGTCTGCTTGCAATTGTGTATGTGTGCTTGCTTTCGACTGTATCTGTCCCCAGGGATGTTTCTAAAAAAAGTGACAGAAGGAGGAGGGGAAATAGAAATTCTATTAGTTTTAGAGGAAATTACCTATAGTGCGTGCTTTGTTTACAGTGTTGATTTAACATAAGTCAAAGAGGGTATATGAGTCATTCAAACAGAGTATAACATTACAAGGATCATTAAATGCTCCTGAGCTACGGATGCAAAATACCATCATGGAGATGAAAAATCTATTATCCAACTGATCAGTCTGGCTCGTACCTCTGTGTTCTTCAATATAAGCATCAGTCACCAAACATTGTGTTAAACTCTAATGTTTCAAAGGCTAATTTTGGCTTAGCTACATGAAAACTAGAAGACTAACAGGTAAACCACATTTGGAAAAGGCATCTTTATTGAGCCACTGATGTGTGTTTCTCATCTGGTGAAAAGTAACTAAGTATTTACCCAAATACTGATTACAATTGTGTTGTACTTCTTTCGTGGTATTTTCAATTAAGCTACTTTATACTTCTGTTCCACTACATTGTACTTTTAACCTTGCTATGTTTATTAAGCAGCATTCGTTACAGCAGATGAAGACTTTCAAAAGGAAAAAAATGTGTGAACAGTTTTTACACTATGATGCATTATAGATAAAAAAAACAACCTAGATAGGCTTAAATAAAAGCAGTTAACATGTTAAGTGTTAAGTCCAGGACTTCTACCATAACTGAGTATAACGGAAAATTTTTACATGATAGGATTGCAAGGTGAGATGAAAAAGTTTGGGTTTTCCACTATTTTCAGCCGATTTAAGTTTCAAAGAAGTGTCTGGTTGAGAGATAGGAGCATTTCAAATCACTACCTTTACTTATGTTGTGATTGGCTGCGATATTAAGCATAAATGGGGCTTAGAAGAGCAGACACTTGCTAATTGCTAGGAATGTTTTCAATGAATACAATGCTTAGGTTCACTCAGAGGAAATGCCAACACTTCCTTGTCTGAAACTCTTAGCTTTCTATTTAGCCTCATATAAATCATGTTCACACGTGTCTGCATAATGACAACTTAACTGTTGAGCGGAAACAAATAACAAGGCATGCGACTAAGCCGATTCCTCTGCTCCTCGAGCCTTATAATTTCCCCCAACGTGCCTTATTCTTTCTGAATTCCGGCCCCGCATCCAAGACGCTACACGGTGATGTGTTTATGCTTTGATGCACAACAAGGCGTTAGTTGTTTTTTTAAAGTCGTAGTATCTGGTCGTGTGGGTGGCGTCACCTGATATTGTCTCTGCGCGTGCTACGCAGTCAGTATGTTGTATGTACGAGTGTGGGCACGAGGAAGGAAACTATTCAGCACCAAGGTCAGGGCTCCGCTTTTACAACAGCCTCTGAATGCATTTTGTTATCTTTGCTCCTATGCAACAGCTCAGTGACTTAAAAAAAAACAACTCTTTCCAACAGTCAGAATTCAGAGGGAATATGCCCTTGAATGTGTAATGCGTTTGCGATATAAAACGAACTTCTCCAGAGCCCAACAAGTGTGGCGCTTATGTTAATTTGTAATTGCTATGAGTAAAAAAAAAATGTTATCGTTCAACCGATTCAACTCCACATCCACTCATAATTTGCATATCAGTGATAGCGCACATTAAAAGGGATCAGGTCCATATGTCAGTGGCTTGAAGGAAAAAAAAGTGACGCACTGACTGAACTGTCCTGGGGCAAACGCATAACTTAAGTAAGAGACCCTTTAATCATCATGCTTGGTAGCTGCACCCTACGGGGATGAAAATATTGCCAATAACGGGTGTGAATATTGATGGAAATGTGCTCTGAATATCTTTTTTGAGGAGGGGGGGGGGCTGCTGCAGTGTCTGGCTTGGATTTCTTCATTACAATTTTAACTAGAACGATTTTAGCCCCCCCAAAAAAGCACATTTTACACCTGCTTCAGAGCTAAATTGACGTTTCATCAAGAAAAGTGGACGCATGCAGATTTCAAATAATCATTGTAGGCCTACGTGTGTACATTGACAAGGTATGTCAGCCTGTTTTCAAGTAGCCTATAGCATTATCTACAGTCATTTGGAATAATATTAATTAGCAATTAATTTCTGGTTTGTTTCTCTGGTAACAAAGAGAAGGAATGTCTTTTTTTGGAAAGTTTGAGCTAGATTTTACTTTTAGGTGGCGTATGTGCACAGAGCTTTTATTTTTCATTCAAACACATGTGGTTAATTTTCAAATCATTTTCAAATTCAAAACTCTGTTGCATATTTCTGAACAGAAGATTAACTTCTTGCTCTGCCATGAAGCCACTGCTGAATTATCAAAGTGGGCAACCGTCCATGGGCCAAATGCCCACGCGATCCATTTCTTTAGCGTTTTATGGAATGATCACACATTGACTAGGGGCCAGGTAATATTTCGACTAGCCGGTTTTCACATTACAGTCGGTGTGCCCCATATTTAACAGGTTAATCCGACCATGCATTAAGTAAACAGCTGAAGTTACAGTAGTTATGTCAAGTGTCATCATCCCTCAGCATGCAACAGCAACAAAAAAACTAACAGGCCAGGGTTCAAATCTTCACCTCCACAAAGGCAATGCATAGGCTAATCAGACAGATTAACCAGGTGGTGCTACATTTTTGCTCCTTTACTGTGAAAACAAGATTTTTCTTTTCTTCTGATTTCGGATGTCAACAGGAGTCTAAACACAGCATACAAGCAGCTGCAGAACTGCGTGTTGCTGCTCAGAGAAAAACAGTTACCCATCAAAGAAAACTGAATGCCATTTTATTTTGCTAAGACTATGTTTAAATGTAACACGCATTTAGGACTTAAAAATGCAAGGAGAAGTCATTAAAATGTAACCAAACTAGGTTTCATTGTGCACTGTTCTGCTTAACGCAATCGGCAAAAATGGACAATGTGTTCCGATAAAGCATGCATTTGAGTATTTTCCCAGAGCAACAAGTTCTGTCGACACTTTTGTTGGCAAAGAACGCAAAGAGCAACACCACCAATAAGGCTGAACACGTCAATATGTTGTGTGACAGAGAGATTTGTCAAATAAAATAAATAATCTGTAAGTCACAGATTTCCACATTAGTTCAGGAACGCTCCATCTATCCTCAATGATCGCTCTTCAACATCCTCATCCACCAGGGGAATGCGCAGCCTAATTTCCCACAGAAACACGAGAACAAATAAAGCGAGTTGAGTGAATTCAAATGAACAACTCACCCCTAAGAACTATTTCGCTGTTACAACGACCTGCTGCAGTGAAGTTTGGATCAAACTCCTGCGCTCTCCCTCAGCAATGGCTGCACAGGTCTTTCATCCCAAAAAAACCGTCTCCAACTCGCAGCGACGCGCTCTGCCTCTCTAGAGAAGAGGCACGCTTGTGCCTTTCTGCGCACCGGGGCGCCTTTTAAATGCAGAGCAACGGGAGACACAGTGACGAGCTGGGAGAGAGCCGTGCGCGGGCATTTAAATGAACTGTGGGTGGGTTTAGTTGTCTCGGCTATATCGTCATCACTCAGCATGCAACAGCCGACTCTCCTCACATTCACACTCCCCCTTCTGTAAGGTAAGCACGGTGTGTGTGTGTGTGTGTGTGTGTGTGTGTGTGTGTGTGTGTGTGTGTGTGTGTGTGTGTGTGTGTGTGTGTGTGTGTGTGTGTGTGTGTGTGTGTGTGTGTACTTTTGATTGTTATCTTCTTGAACTGCATTAACTTAGGATTTGGGAGGGGTGTGGGTAGGGGGATAAAGATCTGGTCTCTGATCTGCAATGGAAACTCAACCGATAAGGCTGATGAGGAGGAGATTTGACTGAAATTCAAACTCTGGGGTTAAAAAAATCCTCCCAATAAAAAAACCTTGTTGCAATGTTCTATGTTCTAGTTGTATGTTTTGTAAAAAAGAAAAAAATAATAATAAAGAAAAAGATGGACTAACAATAAGCCTTGGCATTCATGAGAAAAAGCATGTCCGACATTCCCGTTGTGCACCACACAAATAAATGAGCACCAGAAAACCTAGAACCAACAATGCAGAGACTGACTCAAACTGACGGCCTTTTCACGAAATTGTTTTCAAAAGCAATGACTAGATCTGAAATCAAATCCATATGATTACAGTAACAGGGAATAGAATAAGAAAACTAAAATTAAGTCTTATGTGAAAATGTACTTTTAAAGTAAGACATCAGTTTCCAACTCATCAGTTGGAAAGTTGTGTAGCGTTTGCTAGCCTATAGAGATTGAAGGGAGCTTTGTTAAAACACAGTAACAACATAACATAATTTTTGTTTTCCAAGTATCGGATTGATTTTTTGCATGCATCAGTCTTTTTTATATTTCAAAAAGTGCAAACATTGCTCCTATGAGGGTCAAACTAACTCTTGTCAAAGACAACCCACAGGCTACTGTTTCACCTCAATTATTTCAGAGCTCTGTGTCAACACTTTTGAGGTAAACTGTTGGTTTAGCTCTTGCGTTTTTTACAGAAAAAAAACAATAGAAACGCAAGGTCCTCCTGCTGTGTGCCATCCACTCTCTACATAGTGGATCTCCCTAAAACCCATTAGCAAAATATTCTTTTCTGTAACAAGTTCTGGCACTTGCATTCTTTGTTTGCGACTTGGATGTTTTTCTCGTCTGACTTGTTGCTTTGTTGGAAGACCTGCTGACCCGTGCTACGGATTGATGTCATGTCCATAAATACTACAAACAAGATTGGTGACAAAGCGCAGCCCTGGCGGAGGCCAACCCTCACCTGGAGTCACGAGTCTGACTTACTGCCGAGAACCCGGACACAGCTCTCGCTTTGGTCATACAGAGATTGGATGGCCCTGAGAAGGGACCCCCTCACCCCATACTCCCGGAGCACCTCCCACAGTGTCGCCCAGGGGACCTGGTCATATGCCTTCTCCAGATCCACAAAACACATGTAGACCGGTTGGGCATACTCCCAGGCTTTCTCCAGGATCCTTGCGAGAGTGAAGATCTGATCCGTTGTTCCATGACCAGGACGGAATCCGCATTGTTCCTCTTCAACCCGGGTTTGACTATTGGCCGAACCCTACTTACTAGCACCTACCAGGGAGGCTGAGAAGTGTGATACCCCTGTAATTGGCACACACACCTTAGGCACTGTCCCAGACTTCCACGCAATGTTGAAGAGGCGTGTCAACCAAGACAGCCCCTCCACACCCAGAGCCTTCAGCATTTCTGGACGGATCTCATCAATCCCTGAGGCTTTGCCATTGTGGAGTTTTTTTAACTACCTCAGCAACTTCCACCAGGGAAATTGACAACAATCCCCCATCATCCTACTGCTCTTCCTTTACCATAGATTATTAGTATTAGCTGGATTTAGAAGTTCCTCAAAATGCTCCTTCAACCACCCTTTCACCTCCTCCTTTGAGGTCAACAGCATCCCATCCTTACTGTACACAGCTTGTGTGGTTAAAAATACAATAAGGCCTTTGTTTAGAAATCTCCTGCTTCCTTTTACTAAAGGCTGGATATTAACACAGGTTTTCCAGTGTTAAAAAAAAACTGTGACCCATCAGAATGGGTGCTCTGTGGCCCTGTCTACCTGCTGCAAATCATTATGTGACTGCGCAGGAAAAAAATCAAACCAGGGCAGAGGCCTTACTAAAAACATATAAAAATGGCTTCAGAAACATTAAAAAGTAACATATAGTCAATTTAAATGTCTTTTGACAAAGTAATGATGCAATCACCACTTGTCCCATGGTGCTTAGATAGATAGATTTGTCCCTAATTTTACACATTGCTTGGTTATTGTGTATGGTATTTAATTCAGATGTATTAAGTTGTAACTGTAACAACAATGAATTGTTTGTTTCTTCATACTAGCCTTTTCTGAAGTTCCTTTTGTTTGGTCCACCATGCAGAAATGTTTTGGGAGGAGCCGCCCAGCAGCATGGTTTATTTATGGTATTGATGATGTCATCGCTGACATCATGGGATAGAACCAAGTCATGGGTGTTTGGTTTTTTTGCAATTAGTTTTCATGTGTTGGTTAATAGGTTTAAGGGGGTCATTGACATGAGTCCCAATCCTCATGAGGTTTTCTTTATTTGTGTAAAATGACCACAAATTGCATCAAGCTTTGTCCAGATTTTGGTAACTTTGGTCACTTTGTGTAACCCCTGTAAGTGACGCAGCCTCCCTCTTGAATTAATAACTATGAAAATATTGCTCAACTCTCCATAACAGTGTGTACATTACTTCGGTACCCTAGTGGTAACAAATGATGTCACTCCAGACATTACAACCGCTTCTCTGCATGTGACCGCTAATTAAACCTTTTTTTCCTCAGCAGTTCTTAAGGTTCCCCCCAGAATAGAAGAAAATAATTACCTCCATTTATCAAAACGGCAGAAAGTCCGCCTCCTGTTTGTGCTCTCTGTTATCTAGCAGATGACGCACAGACATTTAGGTACTGTAGTTACATATGGAGCCTGCGTCACACAAATTTATTTACCTGTACGGTGAGATATTACCTGGCACAGTTCAAAGTGTGTGTGCTTATTCATGCTGTGAGATGAGAGTGGCCTTGCCTTGCATCATCTATCACTTTATGTGTCGACATGCAAATAAAACAGAGTGAAACTCCTGGATATTACACACATGCGCACGCACATACGTAAACACCAAAATAGTAGGGCTCAATGATAAAAAAAAGAGAGATTTCTATGAATCCACTTTAAGGATGTATCTTTAGACACACGCAAAAACTAATTCAGTACACACATACAACTACATTCCATGGTCGGCCTTTTCATTATGTCAATCACTTCCTGCTTGAGTGGTACCATCTGCCCTCTCATAAAGCCACACACCATGTGGATAACTGTGCAAAGCCCCTGCTTAGCCCTGATACGTCGCACATTGCCCAGAGTTAAGACTCCCTGGTTAAAATGACATCAGTTTTTTTTATACATCTCCTCCTCTTCCTGTTTGTCCCTTAGACCCTTATTATTTCAAATTAAAAAGAAGAAACCTTTATCCTTTGCATGTTGTGTGTGTGTGTGTGTGTGAGTGTATGTGTGTGTGTGTGTGTGTGTGTGTGTGTGGCTATGGGAGATGTTTTGTTTGCATGACTACTGGTATATCGTAATGTTGCGTGAATATGGATGCCAATGACCTCTCAACACACGTAATTCAGAAGGACCATAATTCACAGCTCTATATTTCAATTCAGTCTGTTTCACGGGAAGGTCTCCGTGCTATCAGCCTATTGAACCGACAGCCATCGCATCACCAGAAGATTATACAGTGGCACGTGCAGTGTACCGAGGATCTGACTTGTCCTTGTAATACATTTAGAGGAATTACCAGCATTATCACAGAAGGAGTGCAGGCATATCTGAATATGTGTAGTAACTTACAGATGCATACACATCATGACATTCTTTGTGCAGGTATGTCTTGACTTGCCTTGTCTTACAGAGCTTTCCCATCTTACCCTTTTCCAACACCCTTGTGTTTAGGACAAAACCTCTGTCTTTTGTTTCCATGCCAACTTTTAATTAAATATCATCCTCGTGTCATCGTTTTTCTGCTTCTTGTTGCATCCATTGATATTATTTGACACTATTTAACAACATTCCTAAAACCATTCTGCTTATTTAATGTGCCATTAATTCAACTAACTGTTTACAGCCACTATTTACACATTTTGATTATATACTGTAGATGTGTAGTGTCAGTTGTGGAAAACATTGACCAATATGATATATAATTAAAAACATCCAAAAACGTATGTTGTTTTTGGTTATTTTGTTGGTTTTGAATGATCCATTTTTCTACGTATGTATTTGCATTCACGTTGGTCAGATGAAGAAGTAAGTAACGGTTTGTACTTTTGTCTTGATAACAAAAATGGGGAAGATATACAATCTCTTGTAGTGCACCCCAAGGATTCTTGGGTTGCACTACAAGAATTCCTTGGCCACCTATGATTAGCCCTGCTAGTGGTTGTTCCACCACTTTGGTCCAGACTGAAATATCTCAACTATTCAAAGGAATGCCATGAAACTTTGCAAAGACAAGCTCCCCAGGGAATGATTGATTTGGTAACCACTTTACTTTTTTTCTTGCACCACCCGAAGGTTGACATTTTAGGGTTTTAAGAGAAATATCTCAACTACTGAACAACTATTGAAAGGATTGCCATACAAATTGAGAACACACATTTATGCCTCGTTTGGGATGAATTGTAAATACTTTGGAGACCGCTTACCTTTTTGTTTAGTGCCATCATTTGGTCAAGGTTTGGTGCACGATGCAACATGAAGAAAGTGTTGATGGAGGCGTGTGGTTGTTTTTCTTAAGAGGTGACTGTTATATAGCTGTTCTTCTGTTTTATTGTGACTTTTGTTTATCACGTTGTATATGTTGGGTTTAAATGTAGGGATTCATAGATGTTCTTATTAGTGACTCTATATTCTTTTTGTGCTTCTTCTGCTCCCTTTCTGTTCATTATTATAGTGGTTTGTTTATTTGTTTTTTAATAGGATTTTCAATTATTTTTTCGTTATTGTTACACTTAACATCTATGTCCCTTTCTATGTCATTTTTTACTACTACCATCATCATCATCATCATCATCACTTTATTTATAAAGCGCTTTCACATCAGCAATAGCTGAACAAAGTGCTGTACATGAAGGCAGCAAACACAGATAAAAATAACAGTCACAATATCATAAAAATAATAAACTGGGGGTGAAGATCTACCCAATAACACTATATAAAAACAGATAAGATCAAGTCTCAGTTTGGGTTGAAAGCCAAAGTGTAGAAATGAGTTTTAAGAAGAGTTTTAAAAATCGGTATTGGTATATCGGTATTGGTAATCGGTATACCAAACAACTAAAAGAGAACTTAAGACGACTACCTTTCGACAACAAAAAACTTGTAAGCTTTAAATTTAAACAGTAAATGACTTCCACTAAAGGCAGTTTTGCGTCTGTCATTTTGAGATATATACCTACGCTTGTAAATGCAAGAGACATAATGAGCTTATTCAATTCTTTCCAGACTTGCCAGGTTTATTGCTTCAGGCAACTGTACCTCACTTTGTCTGTACTTTAGTTCTGTATGCTTGTCAATGTTAAATTGCATTACATTCTCAAGATACTTAATTGACAGATGGCCTCTTTAATGTATATTTGCTTTTTAACCCCCCCCCCCCCAAAAAAAAAACATACTGCAGGGTGGGGCCAGGAATAGCTGTGTAACAAAGAGTACAAAAGGGTACAAAAGGGGATCACTAAAGATGAGAACAAAAAAGAGAAAGTTAGTCCATTCTGAAATTTAGGGCGTGGCTTTTATGAAATCATATTGAAAAACATAGCCAGTAGGATTTTTACTCAAGTAAAAGTGTAAAAGTACTGGTTTCAAAACTACGGTCACTTTCTGACTAAGTATAAAAGTAAAAGTAATGGAAGGAGAAAAAAATAATGTCAACATGATTTTTCAAATTATACGGTGAGTTTTGGAAACAATTAGATCGTGATACTGGGGTTTTTCCAGGGGCAGCCAGGGCTGTGGAAGGGTTCGCTGGTCTTCCTGCTACCAACCTCCTCGCTGGTGCTTGGTTGGGACATTTCACTCGAGTTCTCTCAAGTCCCTGCCACGGACATCTTCGTATACCTCAGCTATTTCCTTGTTGGAGTATAACGTGATTTGTGTGCAGGTGCAAAGGATCACATACAAACCAATAGGGTGTCGGAATGGTTTATGTTTATACTTCTCATCCAATCACAATCAAATTCACTCTATCCGGATGGCATGATTTATCTGGATAGGTTGTTTTTTTTAACAACAAAAAGCTGGAATAAATACTAACCAAACTGAAATAGGAGTAACAAGTCTATTAAAATTTAAGGAGTATAAAGTACAGATAGATATATAAATAATAAATGTATTTTTACTTCATTACTTACCTCTGGCGGCAACTAAGAGCTACAAAGCATTTTTACTGCCTATCCTGTGGAGGCGGCTTTACTCGTTCGACTGGATAGCCAAAAATGATGGGTTGATTTTTGTTGGTAGGAAACAGGAGTAACAAGTCTATTCAAATTTAAGGACTATAAAGTACAGATAGAAATATAAATATTTAAAGAAATTTTACATCGTTACTTACATCTGGCGACAACTAAGAGCTACAAAGCATTTTTACCGCCTATCCTGTGTAGGCGGCTTTACTTTTTTGACTGGATAGGCAGTAATGTTGGGTTGGTTTGTGTTGGTAGGAAATAGAAGTGACAAGTCTATTGAAATTTAAGGAGTATAAAGTACAGATCGATATATAAAAAAATAATAAATGCATTTTTACTTCGTTACTTACCTCTGACGGCAACTAAGAGCTACATAGCATTTTTACCGCCCATCCTGTGAAGGCGGCTTTACTTGTTCGACTGGCCAATAATGAGGGGTTGGTTTGTGTTGGTAGGCAATTTGATTTGCATACCTGGCTTCCTCAGGAAATAGTGAAATCTACAGCTGTATACTGCATGCATGACTGCAACAGGTGCAACAAAAATTATTAGGCAAATTTCTACTAATCTTAGTGTTGGTTTGTTTTGGATTCCTGCATGTCCATGTTTTACGTTGGTTTAAAGCCAGCCATATAGATGGAATATATGTGCCAAATGAGTACTGTAAATAAATGTAAATTAATTTCAGAAAAAGGTCATTTTGGGAAACTGAAATCTTACATTTTTTTCATTTAACTAATCCATCAAAACTGACCCCATTGTTCCTAAAAACTCCTACTATATAAAAGAAATGCTTACTATTGTGAAAACGTTCTCATACTTGCCTGACTTGAAAGATAGGTATACTGGATGAATTTGTGTATTATTTTGGTTTTGTATGCTTGTTTTCTTCAACGAATAGCAAAATCTACGTCCATATACTGAACGCAACCGGTGCAAAACAACGGTTTTATAATTCCAAGGGACCTTAGTGGTCTCTGTAGTGTATATCTGCTTTTTAACCCCCCCAAATCATACTGGGTGCGGCCGAAATAACTGTATAGCAAAAAGTGCATGATTCCTAATGCTGTTCACCAATCTGGCACAATCTGGTACAAAAGGGGATCACTAAAGATGAGAATGAAAAAGAGAAAGTATGTCCATTCTGAAATTTAGGGCGTGATTTTTATGAAATCATTAAAGTGCTCATATTATGTTTTTTGTCTTTTTCCCTTTCCTTGTATCTTTTTTGTGCAGTTTACAAAGTGAAAAGCAAAATGTTCCCCCCAAAGGGACTTACCATCTCCAACAGAAAACACTGTTCACAAAGTGCTCTGAACAGCTCTACTGTTGTCCAGTCTTTACTTCTGTGACGAACGTGCGTCTATCAACAAAGATGGGAAAGAAGTGAGATGCCTCACTCGGTACCTAAAACAGAGAGCTCAACACACAGGGTGAAAAGAGGAGCTGCAGCAATGTGGTGTACAACAAAAAATATGGTGTCTTTTAAAAATTACACCACGTAAACCTATTCTTATATAACCTCTAAATACAATTATGAACCTGAAAATGAGCATAATATGATCACTTTAAGAAAAACATAGCAAGTAGTATTTTATCTTTTAACAGTTTAAGGCTTTATTGCCGCTTTCAAAGTAACAGCAAAAGTTATCATTCAAAGACATTACCAAATAACTAATTGTAGATAAAATAAAGACTTTAATTAAATAGTAGAATAGACGCCAAATATGTAGTGTAAATATCCTTAATTTCTGAAAAGGTTATTATGTGGAACTGCAACCTTAAAACTTTTTGAACTAGGACCTTTTCCATGAATTATGTACCATGGGCAAATTGATATGTTATTGCGCCTCAGCTGTGGTATATGCTAAGGCTCCACTTAAAATAGAAGGATTTACACTCTCTTACTTGCCTGATTTGAAAGATGGAAATGATGGGTGGGTTTGTGTTGTTGAAAAATATTTGCGTTGGATGACTGGTCTTTTTCAGAAAATAGAGAAATATACATCCATATACTGACTGCGTGACTGCTACAAGTGCAAAACAATGTTATTAGACAAATTCCACTAATTGTATATGTAACACGAGGAATCACTTGTTCAAATATGTGACATGTTTTATTCATACAATTTATTACAAAATGCATGTGCAGTTCTATTTCACCTCCCAAAAGACCTAAAACTCATTTTTAGTAAAACAGGTGGGAAATTCCCAGATGGTACAAGGTAAGAAAAATTGTTTTTGACACTATCAACTCCTGTAGACGACGTGTAATACATTACCTCCCCAGCATGATGCTTAGTGGCTGAGAAGTTGTCAGCTTCACTTCGTGTGCAACCGTCTGGGAGAATTCAAAATGAAGTGGGCAGTGCAGGCAAAATGGTGATAAAATGAGAAGGTCTAAATATGCAAGACGAGGCCTGCCGTTTTCCACAGGCTGTAATGTGGACAACTTTTTCCTTTTGATGTGATCCAGTACATTCCATCACTGTGGAGTCCCTGTAGCTCCTGGGTGAAACTGAAAATCTGGAAAGCCCAGTGGGCCAGTGCAAGGCCAGAACACAGCCGGGGCATTTCATGCAAAATCTCTCACTTAAAAAGAAAACACCCACTCTTTGTTGGCATTGAGATCGTCTTGTGACCAACAAATTAAGCACAGCTAAAAGTCAACGATGCAGAGCTAAAGACAGAGGATTGCAAAGAGCTAAGGGCAGTGCTGCGCATGGTAATGTACATTTTGCACTCTGCCAAGGTAATCAGGCAAAAGCATTATCAACACAGATGAGCTCCACTTTGTTTCTCGTTTCTTAGCTTTGCGACAGACTGTTGACAACGATAACGGCCTGTGTGGTGTCAGCCCCAAAATGCTTGTGGGTGGTATGCAAGCGCTTGCAGTGTTTTAGAGGTGAGAAGTCTTTTATCCAGACCATATCATATTTTACTGAAATCCACTTGACATTTTGAATGTTTTATAATGTGCAGTGTCAGACAAAAACTGTAGCACAAATTCAATAATCTGAAACATTTTATGTTTTGTGTCCATTTTACTTTAAAAAGATTTAATTTAGATTCTGGAGTGTTTAGATTTTTTTCGATATTGGTATATCGCTCTCAGGGGAAGTACTGGAATTGTTGGGTCTTTGTAAATTATAGAGTGTGGTCTATACCTACTCTACCCCTTGCACAATTGTTACAAGTATACATTACACACAATGTGTTTTTGGGGTTTTGGTGATTCACACTGAATGTAAACATTTTTGTTTGTTTGTTTTTGAGAAAATTCCACAGGCGCCATTCAATGCTTTGAAGCAAAGGACAAAAAAAAATATTTTCAACTTGATTTACTACAACCTGACACATAATCGTAAGGGTTCATTATCCAATACATCAACCGTCTGTCCAGAGACATAACATGGACATTGTGTGAGCCTCTGATGTGTTTTGCAACACACTCTCAATCATGACCTCCCCAAATTGTTGTTAAAAATTCAACCTACTCATTTGTTTTTATTGGGCTGGTTAATTTGTTGTATTTTTTCATGGTTCAGGATACCTAAGTGTCTTTAGTTCTTTCCCAACTCGGACATTAATAAAAACTGATCTAACATTTATGTGTCGAGAAGAGTGGATACCCACCCAATTTGACTAAAGTTTGCACTGTAAAAACCAGAAGCATCGTGCATGACCTTTCAAAAAATGTGTTATGTTAAAAAGAAAGTGACATAAGCCTTTGTACAACTCATTTTCCTCTCGAGCCCTCTTTATAATCTGTCTCAAAAGCAATAGTTTGAGCAAACACTGTGAAATCCTCCTGCAATTGAAATCGTTGGGCATGATGAAAACTGAGGAAGGAAACCTTTTACTGTATTCCCTAATGGCTGGTGAGATTAAGGTGCTTGCCTGGTTTTAAACTTTTTTTTTAAATAATCCTCCTGAAACAATGACTATAAACACAATGTGACTGGCTACATTATAGTCCACATGAGGATGAGGCTGCTTTGACCTATTAGGTTTAGACCATTAGAACAAGATTAGGAGTTGAAACATCTTTCCGAAATTCCTCTGCAGAATAATAAGGTTCATAATCTATAAGTCAGAGGATGATCCCACTGGTGCTATTGATCTCTAGAACTTTAAATTAGTTTTGCAAAAACTTCCACCAAATGAGCGTGCATATGAATTCTGTTTTGTGTTGCAAAGGTCTTAACAATTGATGTGGTCATAGCCAAAAACCATAACGGCTCCTGCAAACATCTATGAAAATGTTAGAATCTCCGTGGAATAACAACAACACACATTATTTGTTGTGGCTAATGGCATTATCCATGGAATGTTTCACATTATTGTCATATTACGGATGCTACTTCCACGTCCATTTTCACCCCGCCAACAACCTTGCTGCATAAAGGAGCTCACTGATAGCTTCATCTTTCAAGATGATGTAGATAATTAATTTTAAATGCAGGCTCTTTTCTAACCCTGTTCACATGTACATAGTTGTTTTTCCAAACTGAGACATTTCCCTTCGTTTATGCCCTTTGTTTACATGCAAACAGAGAATTTGAAACCGATTCTTTCAAAAAACTCCGGCCAGAGTGGAGATTTTGGAAATCTTCGTTTGCACGTTTGCCGGTAAACTGAGATAAATGAATGTTTAGGCAGCCGACGTCACAGTATGCGCCAGAGCTCGCACCTACACCAAAAGTGCAACCTCTGTTTGCATTTTCAATTGGCTACAGTGAACATGGAAGCATTCAGAGTAGCAGTCACATTTATTTTGGTGCAAACCCTTTTTCGTCTGTTTGCATTCTCAAATACAGCTTCTCCATTATGTCGAAGAGCAGAGACAAATGAGTGCTCGGAGTTCAGCAATCTTGTAACAACTTCTCCTCCCACCAACAAGAAGAGCCAGTCTGCGTCACCGCCAGCATAGCCGGTTTTGGGTCCGACCTGGGCGAACTGCTGTCTGGTGGGAGAACTTTGAAAGTGAAGTGGTTGTCCCAGAGGAGTGTTGTGAACATTTTTGGATGTCGCGGTCATCGCTGCTGTCATTCTCCAAATTGCTGCGTCCCTACATCAAGGCTGAGATGACCGTCATGCTGATGTCATAAAAAGTTGCCTGCACCTTGTATTACCTGTCCGACGAGGGTAGACTGCGTATGACTGCGTGGCCTGAGAGCGTTCACGACGCCCTCATTTTTGCAATTCTGGACTCAACGGCCATCAGAGAAATGGAAAAATCCCACGTCTCAAGCAAATAGTTGAGGATGAAGAGGCCATACCAGTGTACTTACTTGGAGATCCTGCATACCCTCTGCTCCCATACATTGTGAAAGAATATGCGAATGGGGGGACCAATGCTCAGGAGCAGTACTTCGTCTTTGTGCCATACACGGATGGTTGTCGAGTGCGCTTTTGGGAGGCTGAAAGGCCGGTTTGGAGCCCTGAGAAGAGCATCGGAAATTAACCTTAACGACCTTCCCTTCATCGTATATGCATGCTTCGTTATGCATAATTACTGCAAGGCTGCTATGGGCACTGTGAAGGACACCAGGGTTACCGAGGCGATTCAATATGACAGGGACAAACAATCTGCTGAACCACCAACTACCAGAGAGGGAATGTCAGCTGAAGGGAAGAGGGTCAGGAGAGTCCTGACACAGATCCCTGACCCATAAAGGGACCTCAAGTGTGTGTTTAACAAACATGTTGAAGTAGCCTACTCTGTTTGAATTTAATATACATTGTAGTACAGGCTAATGTTTGTGTTTAAGCATTCTTTACATTTTTCTTCTTTGTATTTGATACTTACCAGTTTTGTGGCCTAGGTTTACGGTAACAAATGGTCAGTGTTTTTATAGCTGCCCCAGCATACTTTACCGTGTGAGTCCTCCACCGCCATACATGTGGAGCAAGAATGCTTGCAAAACACAGAGAGGATAGTAGACCTTATTTGTTTCTGTCCATTAACCTTTGGTAGTATTGTAGTAATGCCTATCAGATCATTGAGGGGAAGACCAAACAGGATGAAATGCATTGGTTTGTGAAGGTTCCTTTTCAGAATGATCAAAGTCAACAAGATCATGTTGCAAAAAATGGCAAAAAAAATTAATTGCAAGACCAAGAACAAATATGAGATCATTTCCTCCAGGTGGAATAATAAATGGGTTGACGGTCAACTCAGACCTGAACCCAAAAGATTTGTTCCCCATTATTTTTCTCCACTTGTTGTAGATCAGTATGAAGAAAAATGGTGATGAAATCTCATTAGGAATTGTTCTAAAGCAGTAACTAAAACATGCCAATGCAACATAAAGTTCTGCATGAACTGTCCTGCCCATTCTTTCTTATTTAATGTTACCAAAGTTGTAGCCTTTTCCCTCTGGGATTGTCACTGACTTTGGAAAGATGAATAATGTCAGGATAACTTTATGAGGTTGAAGTATGAACTGTGAGATACCTTTGCTTTTAAAAAAACTAACTATTAAAACCCAACAGTTATTAAAGGAAATTACGTTTGTTTTAATAGGCTAAATCCACTGAGGTTGTTCACCTGAAATACCACCATGACCAACAACTTGGTGGAAGGGTATACAATACCATGGCCTAAGGAAGAACCCATTACATTTTGGAGCAAATCCGCATCACGGGGCAGACACACAAAAAAAGGTTTTACGGGCATAAGTAACCAGTGGAGTAGCATGACTTTTCTACTTCGTGGGGCTACGGCTTCAAAAGTACCTCTGTGTATTTTGTCCATCACCATTAGATATGCAGCTGTGACCCAGAATGCCACAGACACATTGATGGGTGACGTTTAAACGTCAAGTTTGTGATAAATTATAAGATTTAACTTACACAGCGTCACCCTATGCCACCCAAATTGTGCATTATAAAATAAAATAAATAGTGGTTGCAACATAACTTTAAGAGTGGTCCTGACTAGTGGTTCTAATAGTTTTAGAAACATATCCAGACGTACATATATATAGTGGTTGGTGTTTGTGGAGGTCTGTGCTCTCTGAGTAGTCATCTTGTCAAATGCATTTATTATACAAAGTACATTTCATTTTCAGTACATTTCAAAGTACATTTTGCCCAAATGTCAAATTACTAAACTACAATTAAGTCATGGTACTATAGCAGAAGACACTAAAGTTATTGATTGTTGTGGCTAGTCAGTATTGGTTTGAAATGTTTTACTTTACTTTAGTTGCCTTCAAACAACTACATTTATTTCCATTGAAAAGATGAAATGTGATTAGATATATGTTTGCAGGATAAGGAACAGGTTAAAGATGTAAGAAACAAATAAACTGTTTCAAGTGACATGCCCCCTTTACTTTGCATGGTTCAGCTCAACTCGACTCTACTCAACTCAACCCACATTTGGTACCAGGTAATTTTCTCTTTTGTTTTCCACTTCAGATAGTAGGCTACCCATCAATGTCTGCAGGGTTCTTAACAATTGTCATAGCGATCGTGGCTCTTGTTGGATCCTTTCATCTGCAACAAAGCATGTTGTGTGTATACATAAATATATATATATAT
>NC_045737.1:17190963-17192263 GCF_008692095.1 Etheostoma spectabile | reverse complement strand
ATATATATATATAAAACGTTCAGTAATGCTAGTTGTAAAAAAAGTTATTGTTAATAAGGTTTTCAAGTAAAGTTTTTAGTTAACTTTCCCCATCTCCCCAACTGCCCTCCCCATCTATTTCCCCACCCTTCTTCTCTCATTGGTTCGCTGTGTTTGGTAATATGTACAACTGCTATTGCTGTGTCTTAAACATTCTCTGTTTCTAGTTCTCTCAGTTATCTGAGGTTTTTAAATGTTTACATGTAGCAGCGACAAATAATGATAAAGATATTTAATGTAATTAATCCTCCCCTTCTCTTTCCCCACCCTTCTTCCCTCATTGGTTTTAAAATTGAGATGCAGTGTGTCAGACTCTCTTAAGCCTCCCACTCTCTCAGTGTCATAGACATCTCGAAACTGAACCCGACATAACTGAAGTTATAACTACAATTTCAAACATGAGCAAATGAAAAGCTACTGGTGCAGATGCAAGAGCGCTCTTGCAGACAGTGCTGCCAATTGCTAAACACATACACAATCTCATCCTGAAATGCTGGGCTGCAAAACGGGTACCGCAAGATTTTAAAGATGCTAAAATCACCACCCTGTACAAGAATAAGGGAGATCGAGGAGACTGTAATAACTACCATGGCAACTCCCTGCAGGAAAGCCACTTGCTAGAATCCTGCTTAAACGTCTTCAGGAGATTGCAGAGGAGGTATACCCAGAGTCACAATGTGGATTCAGACCACGGCGCTCAACCACCGACATAATATTTGCTGTTAGACAACTGCAAGAGAAATCACGAGAACAGCAACAACCACTCTTTGTGGTTTTTGTAGACTACAGTTAGAGTGTACAAGGCATGTGTACAGAGTATACTTCTATATGGATCTGACACCTGGACTTCACTATCACAAACTCTGAACCCCTGTCTTCAAGGTAGGAATTCAATCGTCTGAGATGGGCAAGCAACAGAATTGTGGGATCTCACATTCCCCACTCAGTGCTACTTGGAGTATTAGGGGAGGGAACTCGGCAGACCTAAACTGTATTTCAACGACGTGGTAAAGAAAGATCTCAAAGACTTTGACGTAAAACCAGAGAATTGGACAACACTCACGGAATCGTGACCAGTGGAGAACAAGTCTCTACCATGGTAAAGCATATGCCCAAGACAGGAACCTACAGAAACTGAGTGAGAAACGTCTTCGCTCAGCCAACAAGAACTAATATGTGACAAGCGCCACGCATTGTCATTCATGACAGAAGCGAGCCAAAAGAGCATGCTATCCTTTTAAATTACCAAATTACTGACATG
>NC_045737.1:17189087-17190943 GCF_008692095.1 Etheostoma spectabile | reverse complement strand
TGTCCCGGGGCACAACATGAGTCACACTGTTTGCTTTTAAAAAAACATCAATCTTATCTCACAAAACAAAGACAGACAAAGATGTAACATGAGATTGGTGTGCACTGCATGAGGTCAAGCACAGGTGTGCTGATGTTTTTTGAAGGAAGCATGTCTTCTGTTACATTTCTATATTTATTGTTTGGGTCAGACCATTTGGACTATAGAAACAAAATAGAGGTGCCAAAACCCTCACACCAACAACGTGAATTATCACTTAAAGTTTTTATTGACAATTTGTCTTCTCTTCTGGACAGTAGAACAAAACCAAATGTTGCACAAAAAACACAAACTTTATAACAAGGCCTGCAAATTGTAATTCATTGACATTCAGTTGAACAGCAGAAACTAAATCATTTCTGGAAGGGTAGAAAACGTTTATAAACTTTACTGTACAAATTATACAAATGAAGTTCCAATACAAGCTTGAATGAATGTGCTCTTCCGAGCAAGGACAGCATTATGTGTTGTTGATGTTGTCATGAGGATGCTGATTCTCATGAAGAAGTGATAGTTTTGCTGATGATGGAGTTGAGGATTTGTAAAATTAAAGTCACAAAACTGGAGGGGGAAAAGCTTAATGGTGTGGCATTATGACTGTTTCAGCAAAGCATTTTATGTGCAAAATGACAACAAAGGAGGAATAAAAATGAGATATTTACAGTGGGATGAGCCCTGGACAAAAATACTCCTCCATCACAGCACACAGTATCCAGGATGAAAGCAGATTCAGAGCACAATTGAATCAGCAATGTGAATCAAAATATAGACCAGTTGTTATCATCAGGAAGTAGGATATACTGTATATTCAGGCTAATCTGTTCATATAGAATCAACTTTTGGAAAAGCTGCTTGTATTTGACATCATCCTGTACATTCTCTAGTTTTTATGACTGTGATTTGCTGACAGCGTTAGTCACCTTTTCAACCTTTCCAGACAAAACTCGGAAAAAATATTACTGATAAAAATATTGAAAAAACTATGTTGAGAAGCCCTTTCAGTGCGCTCCCTTGTATAACAGTCAAAACTATTTCATGACTTCACTGACTTGCTAAATATCTCTCTAAAACAAATGCCGGTTCTTCAAACTGTATCTTTTACCTTTTTTGAGGAATTGAAGTCTGAGGACAGATTGCACATTTTACCATAAAATGACAGGCTTTGAGAAAATTAATATATGCATCAAGCTCACATGGAATAACTGCAGCCTGTCAGCAATGAATCGTAAACAATTCTATGTAGGTAAAAAACGTCTTTGCAACCACTCATCTGCATGAACTCAGATGCATTTGTCATCAAAAGCTGGTTTTCCATGGATGACACTTTCACGATACTTGTGTGTCAACTAAGAATATGCAGTTCAACTAGAGGGAATAAGCCAAGCAGGGGATCTGAGAACAGCTCATTTTGCAGTCTAGAGCTGCCTTTATTCTGCAAATTAATGTTTTTTTATGTCCTGCTACTGCGTTTGATCTCAGCAGGGCCCTATTAGCGTGTGCATGTAGGAAGGTTAAGAGGAATTGCAGAGAAATGGGTCTTACGGGGTTTGTCCTCTGTCCACACTATGTACACTCATTCAAGATGCTGAGCTTCTTTGTCTAAAAAGAACTTTTAAATCAGCAGGAGCTAGTTAGGAAAATACATTCAATCTTTTATCTAGTGTGGGCACCTAGTTTCATATACTGTATATTTGTGTCATGATCAAAATGATTAATGTGCATGGACAAATACTTTCCTTTCTACCACAAACATAGTGAACACTTTTACATGCACAACAAAAAATGGGAATAGGACAATTATGTGAGCAGGTAAAGTC
>NC_045737.1:17167088-17189077 GCF_008692095.1 Etheostoma spectabile | reverse complement strand
CCATATGCTCTTACATAACACCATGAAATCTAAATACCCCGAAAAGACCAAAACTAACAAGAAATGTACTCTACTAACAAGCATTAATATGGCTTATTCCTCTGTGCCATAGACCTCAATTGTTCTCTAAAGAAAAATCAGTGAGCCCCACCTTAGTACGGGGTGACTTTTTTCTTCAGTTCAGTTTATTTTAATTCAGTCCAACATACATGCTGCACCAAATCCACAGCTGGAAATAATCCCCAACAAATGCACTTTTACTTCTGCTCAAACCTACATTGCCCAGATAATTTAGGAAAACTTTTTTTTTTTTAATGAAAATATGTATAGCCTATTCATAACATGTATGTCCTCAGTAAGAACCAACTGGTTTTGGTCCGAAAGTATTGAGAGATGGAGAAACACGTTAGTTTCTGTCTATTCGTGGGATTTGTTGACAGTAAGAAAAATTTAGCCACCAGCCATATGATAAATGTACATTTTTAGAGTGGTCAGGCTGCAGGTTTAAAGCCAAGACAGTATATGTAAGGAGTCTGTAAAGCTCCAGGCAGAGCACACCATGCAAACACAGTGCACACAGTGCAAACATCTTCTATGTTTTTGCTATGGTATTCATAAAAAAATGAAATATGTTGTGGAAAAATCATCCTTTTAATAAGTACAATAAATAGCAGCGTGGCATAGTAAAAATTAAGAAAAGAAACTTCTCACTCAATCCTGTTAGAATGAAGAATCACATCAGGAAATGGTAATATTAATTCAAGAGAGCTGTCATAGTATAAAACCATGTCAGTGGCTTATTCAGACTCTTTTTTTGCTCACATTATTGGTAATAGTTGCATTATTGTGTGCATGTAAGAGTAACTGTTCTAACAATCAGATGAAGGGTAATGACATACCAGAGCCTTTCTTATTCATTTTTTTCGAGTATTGGCGTGTTTATAATTATTTCCAAGTGGTACAGCAAAGATGTGCAATGCCATACAGTACTGAGGAGGTGACTGCGGCTGTTAATTGAGTGCTTACAGACAAACCATGAATTGCCAATGAGTAATTTTATGGTGGCCTCTGTAGACCGTTTAGTGTAAGTCTCTTAAACTTCTACTTTATCTTGATTATCATATCAGAATCACCCCTTACTGGACGATGTGCTACTAAACAAATCAAAAACATGACTTGAATTTCTGTAAAAGTTGCAGATGAGAGACAAAAAAGGACTTGGATTTGCTTTTGATTACCACTAGAAAAATGTTAAATGCAAAACCATCAACCAACAAGTACAGAAATTGGCACTTTAAGATGTATTGTTTGAAAAATATTGAACTGCATGTTTTCTTTATTTAAATTGCATAGCCTTGAGGTCTTTATACACTTACATGTGAGGGGGAAACGTTTGAATAACCTTTTAGGTCACTGTCTTTCACGAACACACACATGTTCTTTCCAATTATCTGTATTTAGTGTGTAATTTGCTCAAACAGCATACACTGTAATTTACAAAGAAATCCCTTGACACTCGGAGATTTAAAATTTTTAAAAAAGAATAGTAGAAGTGTGCATTCTGTGAAAAAAGTAAATTGCAAAGACACAGCTGCTTAGTGTCCACCAGTATAAGTCTGTTGCAGATCTGACTGCATGATGTGTAGCATTCACACAACTGCACAACGTTCAAAGTGTATGTCATGTCAACCTTGCCATCTAGAAATTACTTTTATATAGGCCTGCTACTAATTTGTTTTCCCAATTACGCTGCGGTATGAAACATAATTGCTGCCTTGTCTGGATTGTGTTCAAAGGCATGTTCAAATGTCATTTTGAGCAAATAAAGCGCAACATCTTTGTAATGCAGAGAAGTCATAGGCAGGTGGGTCAGGCTTGATCGTTGGCAGACAGAGTGCAGAAGTGAGATGGCGGAGCCTGGTATCTTGAGTCCTGCTTGTGGCAAGGTTTAGGCAACAATAGCACTTTGGTTAAGGTATGGCAAAGATTGTGTTTTCGGTCATGTGTTTGAAATCACTTTTGAGTTTTTCAATACCAAACCAAGACCACAGTCTTTTTCTAACCTCAACCATAACTGTATAACTGTTCAACTCTAATGTTAGGTTGATACAAGCAGATACTGAGTTGCAAGGATGGCAAATACATTAATGAAATAGTTTCTTCATCATGATCTGTATGCCTCACAACGTATTTAATATTAAACTGCTACTCAAAATTATTAGTACTTTATCGTAATTTCTAGGAGTCGGGCTAACATGTGGAAAGAAAGAAAAAACTTGGTTTGAAAAAACAAAATGCAGATGCAGTTGCCTTGCTTCGCTGTCACATGCTAAATATGAATTTGGTGACTTTTAAAGTGGTTGCATCAATTTTTTAAAATGTAACTTTCAGGGTTGAAAGAATGTTTCCTATACCAATTCACCCCTTAAAAATGTTAGATTATGGATGAACTTTCCAAATGGTTTGTTGAAGAACCTAAAACATATGTCGACATTGTGTCTTCAAAGCATGGCAACCAAAATGACATTCATCAAAATTACTCTTTTGCATAATTTGCACACTCCAGATGTTGTAATCAACTGTTTTGTAGCTGTTGTAAAAAAAGCCTCTCAGGGCTCCCTAAAAAAGCGATAAAATGATATGTTGCACAATCATGGTATTAAAAACACAGCAGCTTAAGATGAGTTGCAGCATGGCATGGATGGCACATGTATGCATATTGAAATTCCTCAAAAGAAAGACAAGGGCGTCGTTTTGGGAAAGGGCTTCAGGCATAGAGCGGAGAAAGGCCTCTCTGTTTGAAAGTCTGCGGCGTGTTTGTCACCCACTCTCGCAAAGTGGGCCACTACTGACCACTAAAGGGTCCAATCAGGCATTAGGAAAAACATGTATGTGTCAGAGCTGGAGCGAGAAGGAAGAGCAGCAAAGGTGGGGTTTTTGGAAGCAGGGTGGGGCAAGAGAGAGTAGGCGGGTGGTGGGGCAGGCGTGCGGTGGAGCAGATGTGAGCAGAGCTGAGGTTGAGCTTCACGCAAAGACACAGTCCCATCGATGAATCCGTTACAGCCTGGAGCAGGAGGGGGAGGGAAGGAAAACAGAAACAACAATAAATTGGAAGCCATCTTAACACACAGCCCTGCAGGAAACCACACTGTTAACAGGCTATGTTCAGACGGACAGCCAACACATCCTGATTTAATGTTTTAGGTGTTTTTTGTTGTTGTTGTTGTTTTAAATTTTAATGTTCTGTACTGTGAGAAAAAAATGTTGTGAAACTGCCATGATGAATTACAAACCATGTATTTCTAGTGTTTTTTTCTAACTTTTGCCACATTTCATTGTTGCAGACTACTGTCAAACTATATGAAACATTTTCTATCATAGTTACAATGGTTACAAATTGGGTTAATTTCTGTATTTCTTGTTTTGTTTTTCACTGGTTCGAAGTAGGTGGGGCTCAGTTGGTAAACATGATGTCAGGTAGTACTGTGGACAATCATAATTTAGCAATAGTTGAATCAAATGTGATGATTTATGGGGGTTGTTCGCTTCCATTGCCATCACTGTCAGTCAAAGCTGCCAGGTGCACCAACTTCCTGGGGTCCTGTTTCCTGGCAACTTTGTAGCACATGATTTGAACTTGTGAATTAGTGAGTTTTAGAGGTGGCAGAAGGCAAATTTATTATTTTTGAACAGCGCCAGACCAGCTGTTTCCAGTCTCTATGCTAAGTTGAGATAATCATCTGATCATCTTCTCATCTAATTCTCAGAAATGAACCAATTAAGCACCTTTCTCAAAGTGTTCTTTTAAACTCTTATTAATTAAAACCAAGAATGTTTTTAACATGTGTGGACCTTTACTTGTTGCCTGAACATAGCCATATCAGAACATAGAGGCTTGTAGCACTAATTCCTCTAATAATGTTCACGCATCACCAAAAAACTAAATTGCACTTATGAGTTTGACATGATCTCAAAAGAAATAGGGCATACTTTAGCATTCGTTTTCAAAAAAAATGACAATTCAAGATCCAGACTTGTTTTAAAATATAATATCTATCGTCAAATACTGTGTGGACCAGATTCTTTGCATCCAGGAAAACCACAATGGATCTGAGTGAGTCTGAGTGGCACTGTTGTTGCACATTCTGTACCAGATGGGCCAGCATAGGGCCTGCTGGAGGGGATGACAGGGTCACATCCTCCATCCTCTTGCATTATGTAAGATTTATTTTTGGGATGTACAGTTCAAATCAGTGTGGGTTTGCCAAGTGGTTGTCAGACAGTCAACCACTCTCAGGTTCTTGAGCATGATGTGAAATTGCCACAGTTTGACCACCAAAAACTTCTTCCCTTAATATGTCAGACAGGCTGCTTCGCGGGTTGTACTTATTCAGTCAGTAAGACATTTCCACCTGATTAGACAGAAGAGTATTTCTAGCATTTGTGTTAAATATATTTGCTCACTTAATCAGGCCAACAGCTGCGTGGGATTTATTGCGATGTACATACAGGTGTTGCCAACATGTTTCTTAACCTCAATGCTTAACAAGCGTTTCCTTGCTGGCACGGCTTTGGGCTCAAAGTTGAACCTTTAGGACATCTTTATTATTTGGCACTATTAATATTTGGCATTATTTGTAGTGTGTTTGTGCGCTCTCTCTCTCATTCTCTCTCGCTCTCTCTCTCTCTCTCTCTCTTTCTCTCTCTCTCTCTCTCTCTCTCTCTCTCTCTCTCTTTTGTCTGTCTTCCAAACCCCTGGTCTAATGAAATACATCTCCAGCATAATATGCCACGTGGGTGTCTTTAAATGAATAAAGACAACCCCACAGTCTTAAGAGGCTATGTGGCAGAGCTAATCTGCTGCTCTAAATTGGCTTACTTCAAAGACATATACTCTGTGTGTTTTTGTAGACCTGCATCATGTTTATGAAGGTGAACACTGACTTGATCTGATTAGCCTCATTAACCTAATAAAGGTCCTGGAGGAAGGAGAAACTCCCCTGATATGTGCATGTCTTCAGTGTGTGATGTTTAGTGCCAACTAGAAGTTCTTTTTAATGTGTCTTTTTAACAGTGTGCCTTGTTGCCTCTACACCAGTTAGTGATCTCCTACATTGCCCAGAATACCTCATTAAAATTCTTCTTGTTCTTAGTTGTGAGACATTTTAGTACATGTAGGTGGAGATAACAACAACCATAGCTTAATAAAAGCAAGAGAGAGAAAACAGGGGAGTCAAACCGATGGCTGTATTAGGGAAGTCAATAGGACAGTCATTCATGCTGCCAATTTGCCCCAGGGGCCAAACACAGTACTGCAGCAAAAATGCTTATTTAAGCAAGCAATGTTTGTAATGTAGGCTGTTATCCTTGAGCAAGATTTTCTTTGTTCATTTGCTTTAAAGATTTCCCCAATGTCGCTTATTACTCTTTGTATTACAAAATAACCTTTTTGCATGTCATCTCTTTGTAGAGTCTATGAGATAAGCAACCTGATAAAACAAAATTGTTTTAGCTTATACTCCAATTCAGCAACGTTCACTTGAATGAAAACCTGGTATGCAGTTCTAGTGAAAAAAACGTCCGTGGTCACATATTTGAAATCACAACATAGCTTGCTGGATATTTGTGGAGCTAACAAATCATTCGATCCCTTACTATTTATTACAGAGTTGCACTCGTGATTATATTTTTTAGGAACATATCAACATCTAATTTTAATTTTTAATGTATTATATTTGATTTAGCATTATATAATGGCTCAAATTTATCGTAATACCCATTATAAACTGAACCTGTAAACTCAATATCAAGTTTTAATTGTCTCTTGAATTCCAAATGTTTTTATTTTGGTTCCTTGAGTCTGTACGTACTGTAACAAGAAATGCACTGAACCTTTTCAGGTTTTAACACTTTTAAGAAACTCGACAGAAACCAAACATTCACGCTTTGGAAGGCTTCAGCCTCCATGAGATTGGGTGATGTGGATTTTTTACGCTTCAGTGGCTGAGGCTGGACTTCAGAGGTGGAGGTAGAGAAGGAGGAGGACTGGCTGAGCAGACGGGTAGAGCGCTTGGCTATCCATCTATTTATTTATCTTTTCATTTCCCCGCTCCATGCCCTCACTAACTCACATTCTCTCTTCACAGGTTTGACACCGTATGCCACACAAACACACACACAAGCATTCCCACACTGTCGTCAGATTACCAGCTCGCTCACAGTGGAGTGGAGACAGAAATACACCAGATCATGGGATTTCTACTCTTTAAACAGCTTCACTGATGTTAATTCCACCTTAAAATTGCAAATAATTGATTACAGAGAGAAGAACTTGTTGCAATGTCCATATGGGCACCTGACTATTGTTTTAAAACAGACTTGAAAAATTGTGAACATATTCTTTAAAGGTGCTCTAAGCGATGTTGGGTGATGTCACTTCTTGTTGACGTTCGAAGTATTGAAATAAACAAAACGGAGGCTAGCTCGCCACTCCCTCCAACTCGTTCGGTCCCCTCCCCCTCACTTCAGCGCACTAACCCCCCCAACCCCAACCCCCACCCCCAAATCCTTCTTGTCGGTTATTGGCTGGAACACTGTTTTTTTTTGTGGTACAGGTTGGCGTAGTTTATTTTTGTTGCTGTTTGTGGAGCCTGGGCTGTCTAAAGATACCGTTTTTGTTTTTGTTTTACAGTGTGTTCAGGGGACAGGCAGCTTGCAGTTAGTGAGGAGATGTTTGCTATATGTAATAAAAAAATGTTGTAGCCTAAAAAAACGTGTGACATTGCTTACAGCTCCTTTAAGCAAGCCCACTTTTCCTGGCTATACTTTTTTTTTGACTGATCACCCTCATGGAGGGCAACTCCAAATTTCCAAAAGTTTGCTACTTAAAGAAGCAAATGGCAAAGTAGTATTATGAGAAAATGTTGCATGCAGATGATATAGGCTTCTACCAGACATTTCTGTTCATTTTGTCCTGATTAATCTCATATATTTATATATAATACTGTATATTATATGTATATATTATATTTATAATTATATAATTATATTATAAATTCTGTATTGCTGTTATTTATTTGTTAAAAAAAGGAATCCGTTGCGAGCGTCAGTAGAAGCGAAAGGGTGGAGGGTGATGTCAGAGGCAACAAGCTCTGTCAGTGCAGACTGTTTATCTCTAACAATGGTAAATAAGTTTATACTTTGTACTACTTCGATAGATAATGGGGTTTCTGGGGAACTGTACTGTATTTTTCCTGCTTTCAGTAAGATAACCTTATGGATGTCTTTGTAATGTAACGCCTGCAGGTTAAAGCTTGTCTGAATGAAGAACCCACTGAACTCAGTTTATGGATGTCATGGAAACAGGTACGCTCAAAGGAAGAGTAGAAATAAATAGAATCAGATAACTTCAAATACAGGCGTCTCTAACCTCAACCTTAACATAAGAGCTGGATTTAGTGGAGCTTGTTGATGGTTGGTTTGGTCTCATCACAAAGTTTTGATGAGGCGAAATCAAATAAACCAATTTTGTCTTTGATTGTCTGTTTCCTGGAGGACACTATTTACTACAGGCCATGCTTAGTTTTTTTCTTGGTGAAGACAGCGATAAATATTTCTCAGCTAATAGAAAGTAAATTGGTCTTTTTAGGTCACTTTTCTTCATTCAAAGAGATCTGCAGAGTGGGTGCTTGCTGTGTCATGTTCTCACTCACCAAAGTGGAAGCGGTATTTTTCGTCACTGCTTAAAAGTGCTCAGATTGTACTAAGGCGAAGCACTGCTACTTAGGCGGAGTGTTTAGCACAACACCTGAAAAGCACCATTGTTACTCGCTGCTCTATCCCACAGGGCTTGTTGGAAGCTAGTTGGATCCAGTTACATCCGGCATCTGTGTTAAGCTAGGCTTGCGGTGGGTGCGTCAGACAGAGTTAAGACACGCACGGAGATGAGAAGGGTATGTACGGACTTATCTTACTCTGGGGGATATGGTGAATAAGCTAAAGTCTCAATAAGTCGGCGTGTTCCTTTAAGAGAGTAAATAACAACCTTTCCAAAAATGTCAAACTATTCTTTTTAAAGATATAAAATGTGACATTTCTGAATTAAAATGTCAATGTAATTGTGTCGTTTGGATCAATGACACAGATTGGGATGTTTTGTCCCATGTCAATGCCATCATATAACTTTTGACCCCTCTAGTTACTCCAACTTTCGCCAAAACACGGGAAATGTCAGATGATAAGTGTATATCATACAATGTCACACAATTATGCCATTGACTTTTTAACACAGTAACACCGTAAAGACCTAATTCATTTATACCATATTTTAGTAATGACAAGTGGCTCATGCTAATGCTTGGAGGTTAAACCGTACTGTAACGTTACAAAAACGTCAGTATTAGTATGACGGTTTTAACCACGGTTAACAGCGAGTTCTAGGCAAGACCCGCCTAACGAAGCAGCCAAATTGGTTGAGGTTAGGAATTGACTGTGAATAGTTAAGGTTAGGATAGCTGATTAGTCAGGGGATAGGACAAGAAAAAATCGGGGTCCGTTACCTCCCGAATGCTTCTGAAGGGCAGGCCTTGCTCAGGACTGCAGTTGATAGTGTTAGCTTGCTTGCTCGCCAACCGGTCAGCTACCCCAACAAATAGAATCAAATTCATTGTTTGGGAATAATAATAATTTCATTAGAATGATATGAATAAACCTTACAACATGCAGCATGAATGAACCTTTAACAGAAAAACGTCTCTATGTAAAGATAAGTTTTCATAAGCAAAGATGGTTCTCTAACAATAAGGAAACTTCCATGGTCCCAGGCAACTTCAAAACGTCATCAAAACATCTATGTTTCGATTGAGGGATCCTTCTGAAGACCCGTAGTGGTATTAATATTACATATCGTACTTTAAACACTTTTTTTATGGATATTTTATGTTACTGTATGTATATCGTCTCTGACTATTGAAAGCATGGAAAACATGTTAATTGATATTAATTTACTTTTCTCAAGCTTATAATAGCCAGTTTTAAAGTCTGGAGGTGTGTGAACGGTGTTTCATATACGCAAATAGATTTTGTATGGAGGATTACTTTAAGTGTTTGGAACTTGAGTACACACAGCACAGAGGACATTATACTTGGAACTATTAATTAGGTAGTAAGCACTGACTCAACACAAATGCTCCTTAAAGACGTGGTAAAAATGTCAACTAAAGTAAAATATGGATAAGGGTCGACTAAGATGACATAAAAGAAACAGAAAACATCCAAAATGAAAAGATCTTTTTATTGTCATACACTTTGTAAAGGATGAGTGCAAATTAAAGAGCTTGTGATCAAAATCTACTCATCAATAAGCCATGGACCATAAGGCATCATTAAATACAAGCTTTTCGGAGCTATCATCTACTATACAAGGACGGAATCAAGGAAAAGAAACAACACAGCATCAATGCGTATGCAATTAGAAGGAAAATGGAGGAAAAAAATGTAAATGAACAGAAAACAGAAACAACAAAAAACACAACACAATTTGTACATTCAAAATAAATAAGTCCAAAAGTTCACAAGGAATATTGATATTACGGCAAGTGACGATAAAACATAGTCTACAATCTGTTATGTACACTTGGCACTAATGTTAGATCTTTGATTGTTGTCCAGTCAAGTTGTTGTCAACTCTAGCATGTGCACAGGTCGCAACTCTTTTTATTTTTTTTTATTTCAATGCTAGTCTAATAATTTATATAATCTATAAATATTCTTAAACAATCGTTCTCTCAAACAAAGCTGTTGAAAAGTTCTGCAAAGCCTGACGTAAAACTTCATTATGTATTGAGATCAAACTGCTCAATGGACAACAGTTAATCAGAAAAATGCTCACATAACTTTTTTATATGTAGTGTAGAAGGATTTCTTTTTCATAACAAGAATCAATCTTCAATAGTCCATCTCATGCACTTGAAAGTTGTAAACAGTACAAATATATATATGATCCACTTACAATATTTGAATCCCAGCAATTCCAAAATAGAAAGACAGACTCCAAAAAACAGCAGCAGATTGTTTGTATGCATTTTCCAACACTGGCAGATGTGTATATAATTAGGTGGAAAATGGCTATTTAACATGATTGGATTGTCTCTATCTATTCCACGTGGCTAGAGAGAATCAAAAGCAGTATACAGCTTGAATGACGTCACAGCTTCCAATTCATGATGATATGATTCCGATTTACTATATCTCTGAAACATACATTTAAAATATATTGTGATATGAAGTAGAAAAATGGCCTGGTGTGGTCTTTAGCATCCTGATATGTCTTTTATGATATGTTAAAGGGAAAGTTCAGCCACATTTAAGTTACTTACTTGTTACTTTAACTTTATAATCTAAGAACCCCAAAAAAACACTCTCTAGGTTTGTTTAATAAAATCTTCAAGATTTAAAAAACAAGAAGGCAAGTTTAGGATTAATTTGTCCACCACAGTCACTTTTTCAGCAGTGTTGTAGTCGAAAGTAGCCTAGTTAATACAGAGGTAAGAAAGTCTGTTTTGTTAAATTAATAAGTAAAATGCTTTTTTTAATCGTACTGGTTAATGAAAGTCATTAATATCTGTTTAAAGTGTAAAAATATAGAGTTACAGCGCTTCGTAGGTTATTCATTCAGCACAACGTGAATCTGGCATCATGAATAGTGGATATAAACAAGAGAATAAAGAATCACAAAAAAGTCTCCTTTATGTGACGTGAAATCACATATTGTCATCCCCTGTCTTTGTGTGTTCAGACAAAACACAATGCTTATTTTTAACTTCACTTATTTGTATACAGCTATAGCTAGAACATAAACAGACTTGGTGTGTGTGTGTGTGTATGTGTGTGTGTGTTTGTGTGAGTGTGTGTGTGTGTGTGGTGGGTGTGTGGTGTGTGTGTGTGTGTGTGTGTGTGTGTGTGTGTGTGTGTGTGTGTGTGTGTGTGTGTGTGTGTGTGTAGACAAGTCTTTTCCGCGGAGACTTAAGTGAGATGTAAGTACCTAAATTCCAGAATCTTCCTCTTACAAGTTAAAAGTTGAATTCATAAGCAATTAAATGCACCACTGCCACAGTCTGACTTAGTTTATGGGGGCAAATTTTAGCAAACTTGAGATAAATAATGCTGTGTAACTGAAATTGTTGAGCCAGTTCGCTGACTTATCCTCATGCACTACTTTCACTTTCACAGTAGCTTAGCATTTTAGCTAAATGTTAAAGTGAGAGTAGTAGTAGTAGTTGTTTTGCCTTCAGCATTATCTCATAACTGTCACTTGTAGCTTCAGGGGTCACTGTTCAGCACCTTGAGTGAATCCAGCCTCTGTTTGAATCCACTTCAATCCTTCCAATTGGCTTTGAACGCATTCAAGCTGGCTCTTAAATTCACTTTGCAGTCAGCCTGAACACACTTTTATACAGTTGTTTCTCAATGTTTTATTAAAGTAATGTATTATTGTCTGGAAGAGATTGATTTGGAAGAGTAAATCTGCAAATGTTTTCATCTTTCTAGCGTATGCTCAGGGATGGGAGGGTTACTTTAAAAATGTATTCATACGCAATTACTAATTACCTTTTTAAAAATCGTAGTCAGTAACCTTATCCAGGATCAATGTAGATTCAAAGTGACTACAACACTGCTTTTAAGCAACTCCGAACGAATTTGAACAAGTGAAACACAAACTTAAATTTCCCAGAGTTTTTGTGTTGCCTTTTTTAAAGGTAATGTGCTCTCCCTTTACATGTCTAACAATCCCATCATTTACCTGCGCAGATCCAAATCATTGGGGTCCTCAGACCCAGGCCGATTAGAAACAGGTCTTTGACCCAAGTCTCCAAACTATTTTATAAAACAGTTTCATACACTGCTCAGAAAGCTAACGTCAGTTCATGTATCTATTAAATTAAAATAACTTAATGTTACTGTACTGACTATACAGTAGCATGCTTTAGATTTGTATATGTATCTACAGATGTATTGTCTGTATCTATCATTATCTATTTGAAGTAGAATAATTTACATTTATTTCTGGGAAATGGGGGATGGGGGCTCAGTGATAGCATTTCTGAAGGGTAATTAGTTATCCAACAGCTGATGAGATACATTTCAAGTGTCAGCGATTTCACAGAACAGCGTCAAGTGAGGGAGTCCTGGTCTGACCAGCGGCTTTACTCCCCCAAAGGCTGTAATTGTTCAAACGTCTCCTTATGTTCACAGGCAATATTCAAAGCACAGGCTGATCAGAGAACATTCTCTCATCAAAGAACCGTGCAAACACATCCCCACACAAACAGGGACGCTGGCTTATTCACATTCAAATGGTACGGTGTAAATAAGAGGACATTATTTTAAGTTAAAATAACTTTAGAGACAAAGCTGTACAGACATCCACACATGAGAGACCATGAGGTAACACTGACAGAATGCTCTACACAGTTGACAGACATAAGGAATGGCAAGACAATGATATGGAAATATACAATGTGTAATGTACAACAGTTAGATTCATTCAAAACAAAAACCAAAGAAGATATGGGAAAGAAAAATCTACATTTGTTCTCAAACGTGTTTTTTTTAAGTTCAGGATGATGTGATCAGTCAAAAGTTACAAGCAAGATATATCCAGAAAATAAATCAAATATTATGAAGGGAGAAAGTCAATAGTAAAAGACAAAAAAAACAAAGGAAAATATCCAGTATGGTTTAAATCAAACCAAAGAAAATATGAGACCCGACTGCTTTGAGAAACTGAACATATCTGTACACACACATGCCAACATTCCATGAAAATACACACAGCGTGGGCAGTTTTCATCACTGGGCTGGCTTTTGGATTCAGTGCATTCTTTAAGGAGGTGGGTTATTTGTGTAGAGTTATGGCGGCTGTTGTTTTTGTAATAGTTGCTGATTGTTTGCTGTTTTGTGTCCCTAACTCATTTGACATACTCAGCTGACTTCCAGAAGTGCCCCGGGTGGGAAAGGCGACGATTCCGTTTTGGCAACTTTTCCAGTAAATCTACCAGCATGGAGAAGCTGGGTCGCTCTTCCTGCTTGTATGCCCAGCAAAGGAGCAGAATGTCCTGGAAAAGATACATGGACAAGGGGATTTTAGATTTTGCAAAGATACTGAAAGAATAAATGGCAAAAAAATAATAATATTCCTGACCATCAAGGGCCTCAGTGTGTGATTTGTAAAGGCGTGCTAGCAAATGATGAGTGTCACCTGCAAAACTTTGCAATCACTTAGAGACTAAGCCAAGCTGAATTAGCAAGTGAACCCCCAAATCTTTTCAAACAGAAACTGGAGATTATGCAAGGAGGCGTTTAGCAAGGTGAAGACAATCAATGACCCATACTGTGCAACCTGGTCTCCCGGCAGTTCGTGAAATGGTCACGTTATTTAGATGTACTGATTCGTCAACAGTAACACAATTTTCTTGTTGTTAGTGGTCACCACGAAATGAACTCAGTCACTTAGACACAAAAACATGGGTCCAGGTTGAAAACAACGGTAGTTACCCTTTAAATTTGAAAAAAAAGTGTGACCCATAAATTACGACAAATTAAAAAGAAAAAAGCCCTTACTGATATCTCCTTCCCCATGCCAGTTTGGGCGAGGTTGGGCTTCATCCCGCTGCCAATCTGCCATATGATCACCTCTGCTGGCTGACTCTTGTAAGGCCACTCACGTGCGTGTAACTCGTACCAGATGGTCCTGTGAGGACAGAGGAAGAAAGTGCTTGTCAGTGGTTTGGACTGTCTGGTTGAGAGAATAACACCACAGCTTCAAAACATCACTATAGAGGGTTCACATCCCGCCAAATGCTGACACTACCATGCAAGATTTCAGTCGCAACAACTATAACTATCACACTCAATATTTTTTGTCAGCTTTCCGCTTTTCTGATTAATTGATGCATCTGTACAGTTGGATCGTGATCTATGCAAAAACTGGCATTTTGTCGATGAATTTCAGTCTTGAAGAACAATTTCAATCAAGAAGTTAAGGAAACAGCACATTTTTAATTATGCTCAATTAGCATACCACCCTCGCTGTGCAAATAAACGGTTGTTTTTATTTTGCTCCTGCACGTCAAGTTTGAGTAGGATGAAAATAGCTCTTTGTTAGGAGTAGGGTGAGGGGGGAGGCTGATTGTCGATGAATATGTAAAACAGCCATGGGGGTCACCTCTAGGTAACACAAGAGCTAACTGAGCAGCTGGACATTGTGTGCCAGTGCTGCACTCGTCTTCCCTTTGAATGATATAGCAACAAATCCTCCATATGGGGAACCATCTGAAAATGCAATTGTGCTAGGAGTCAAGAAAGAAGGGTCCACCCCCACAAATGAATCAGAAATAGCAGTGGAGGAAGAAAAGGAGCCGTGGGGATTTTTAATCAACTTAGGACAATTTAAAATTGCACTTTAGAGGAAGAGAGGGAGGACATCTTGAATGGAGAAATTACAGTGACACAGCAATCGGTGTGTAATTACAAATGGAGTTAGTGAGATGTCTGGGTCAAATGTATTCAAGGTAAGCTGGGGATTGTTACAATTTGGGCAGTTTTGCAAAAAGCTCAAGAACATTACAAATGCTTAATGCAAGAAAGGGAGGTTTTGTTGTGCCAATCCGAACAATGCATTTATCATCTGGTCGAATAATACTAGTGCATTTGACTGCCCTCTTTTATGGCTGTATGGCAATTATACTAACTGATCATTAGTTTTCTCTTTTAAAAAGCAAGGCCCTGGAGTTTTTAATATCTTTGGGCCCTACATTGAAACATCCTCCCCACAATATTTCAAAATAATATAACACTACTGTTTGGTACAATTCCTTTTTGCCATTTATAAATAAAAGTGCACTGTTAATGGAATAATTTCCACATATAACCATCAAATCGCACAAAGCAAGTGGATAAAGCACTTTCCAAAATGCTGGCAAACTGAACAATGACATAACAAATGATGCACCTGTTTACCAGATATTCCAGCCACTCTCTATTTTGAAATCCCAAGTTGTCACTGTCCCTTTTTATGATACATTTAAATTTTTTACTACGGTAGTTCTGCTTTCTGGTGCTGTGTGTGCCTTCAGACACAACGTGGGTTGAGCGTCCTTTGTAGGCGGCGCAAGCCATTGGAAATAATTGGCTTTAGTGTGCAGCTGTGCCGTGCCGTTGCCATGTATGGTCTCAAAAGGCCTATGAGAATAATAAAGGTGGAAGCTGCTGTAAGATAATGACAAATGATAAGATATTATTGATCCAAAAAGTGTAGACTTCCCTCCCTTCTTCAGTAAAACATAAATACAAAAAACAGTTACCCCCCTGCCACACATTCATTTTCTTACATGTACAGTTCCTTAGCTTTCGGCAGCTGATGTGTACTATTTTTGCTATATTGCAACTAAGGAGATACTGGCCATTGTAATGTTCTTTTTCTTACATGCTCTGTTGATAAAGCTTGCATTATTCTACTCATTTCCCACAAGCTTCTGTTGCTGCATGCCAAACAAAAGACTTTTATCTGATAAACACTCTACTACACACCAGATGTTTGAAAGCCTAAATGTAAAAGCTTCCATGAGATGAAGTTTAGCACACTGTAAATCAGAATCTCAGCTTCATTTGTAAATCTTTCTCCCCTACTTTTTGATTCACTCCTCCTGCCTAATCAATTAGTCGATGTCTCTTGGCTCCTCAACATTCAAACATTTCCCTCTTCCTGCAATTATGCAATCAGTTAAAAATTCAAGAAGGTAACTCTCACTTGGCTTTAGATCAACTAAGCCTCCAAACCTTCTCTCGCACCCACATGGGGGAACCAATAACGAATCTGTGTGCTCACTTCAATCGGTTATCTTGCTGTCTTCCAGCTGTCAATGCTTATTTGTGCACCATTTGTTGTGCATTTCCTTCCCTCAGCCCTATCATAATCAAGGGTCCATTCATGAAGGGTATGATATAAGTCTGGGGTCTTCACTGTTCCTGAGAATATAAGATCTTCCCATAATCAGGTAAACCTGTAAGTAGGGTCTATGTCAAAATCAGATATTTTTTAAGCAATTAAGTTTTAAAATGTCTAATCCTGTTCTCATTAAATCATTAGATATTAAGGAAAGACTGAAAATAACAGAAGCAAAATTGTCATTTGGAAAATAACAGATTATTACATTGTCTATGTCGTAGTACACTAAGCAGTGTATCTATAATGAGATCTGAAAACCTGTTAATGAGGGTTGCCTTCTTGTAATGTGATGTGGAGTCTTAGGACACAGCCGCTCTGTAAAAGTAAGTACGAATTTATTGAATTCACACAAATATTTGGGGCTTGTAAACCCTCTCTGTCAACAGTGGGCTAAGATTGTCTGTGGCATTGTCTGGGCAAAGAAACAGGACGAAATCAGTGAAGACAACGCTTACCCAAAAGCAAAAACATCTGACTGTTTGGAGAAGGGAAGCTTGTCCTCCTCTGTGTCTGGAGAGAGCTGCTGGATTATTTCTGGGGCCAGGTGACACAGCCAGCCGTTGGGGATCCTCAGCTTGTCTTCTCTCCGGCTGCAGAACGAGAAAACGTGGAGATGGGGACTTGTCAGGGTTTATTGAACTTTGAACATACAAGTGAATACATTAATGCTTGCACAATTGCAAAAAATACTTTCAATACACTTTCAATTCATACAATGACAAAGAATGGTTCAAAAGACCCTATTAAAAAGCGAGGAAGGGATCGAGGGACCCCGGGGCCCCCGTCTGGAGCCAGGCCCAGACGGAGGGCTCGTCAGCGAGCGCATGGTGGCCGGGTTTGCCACGGAGCCTGGCCAGGCACAGCCCAAAAAAGCAACGTGACACCTCTCTCTCCATCCCATGGGCCCACCACCTGTGAGAGGAACCAGTGGGGTCGGGTGCGTTACCACATGGGTGGTAGTGAAGGTCAGGGGCCTCGATGGACCAGACCCGGGCAGCTGAGATGGCTCTGGGGACGTGGAATGTATCCTCTCTGTGGGGGAAGGAGCCGGAACTTGTGCAGGAGTTGGAGCGCTACCAGTCTCTTTACGCACAGTATTGGTTCTGGTACCGTACTCCTGGATAGGTGTTGGACTCTGTTCTACTCCGGAGTTACCCAGGGTGTGAGACGCCGGTCGGGTGTGGGGATACTCACAAGCCCCCGGCTGAGTGCTGCTACATTGGAGTTTACAACGGTGGATGAGAGGGTCGCCTCCCTTTGCCTGTGGTCTGACTGTTGTTTTTGCACATGCGCCAAACAAAAGTTTGGAGTATTCGGCCTTCTTGGAGTCCTTGAATGGAGTCCTCTATAGGGCTCCAGTGGGGGACTCCATAGTTTTGCTGGGTGATTTCAGCTAGGCTGTCTTGGTTGACACGCCTCTTCAACATTGCGTGGAAGGCTGGGACGGTGCCTAGGGAGTGGCAGACAGGGGTAGTGGTTCCCCTCTTCAAAAAGGGGGACCAGAGGGTGTGTGCCAATTACAGGGGTATCACACTGCTCAGCCTCCCTGGTAAAGTCTACTCCAAGGGGCTGGAAAGTAAGTTCGATTTTTTCCAGTTGAGGGTTAGCCTCCGCCAACGCTGCGCTTTGTCACCAATCTTGTTCATAGTATTTATGGACAGGATATCGAGGCGTAGTCCGGGTGGGGAGCGGATAAAGTTTGGTGTTACGGGGATCTCATCGCTCCTTGTTGCAGATTATGTGGTCCTGATGGCATCATTGGCCTGTGACCTTCAGCATTCACTGGATCGGTTCGCAGCTCAGTGTGAAGCGGTTGGGATGAGGATCAGCACCTCTAAATCTGAGGCCATGGTTCTCAGTAGGAAACTGATGGAGTGCCTTCTTCAGGTAGGGAATGAGTCCTTACCCCAAGTAAAGGAGTTTAAATACCTTGGGGTCTTGTTCGCAAGTGAGGGGACAGTGGAGCGGGAGATTGGTTGTAGAATCAGCGCAGCGGGGGCGGTAATACATTCCATTTATCGCACCTTTATCAAAAAGAGAGCTGAGCCAGAAGGCAAAGCTCTCAATCTACAGTCCGTCTTCATTCCTACCCTCACCTATGGTCATGAAGGCTGGGTCATGACCGAAAGAGCAAGATCCAGGGTACAAGCACACGAAAGGGGGGTGGCTGGCATCTCCTTTAGAGATAGGGTGAGAAGCACAGTCATCCTTGAGGAGCTTGGAGTAGAGCCACTGCTCCTATGCTTCAAAAGGAGCCAGTTGAGGTGGTTCTGGCATCTGGTAAGGATGCCTCTCCAGGCACGTCAAACTGGGAAGAGGCCTCAAGGAAGACACAGTACTGGATGGAGGGATTATATCTCCAACCTGGCCTGGGAACGCCTCGGGATCCCCCAGTTGCAGCTGGTTAATGTGGCTCGGGAAAGGGAAGTTTGGGGTCCACTGCTGGAGCTGCTGCTCATGAAGATGGGTGGATGGATGGATGTAACTATTGCATTGACCTCCTGGAGTCTGGCTGTCATAATGATGTTGGCAGGTAAACAATATTGATTAAACAAAACAAAAAAACAATGTGCTAGTGAGTCTTTTTGTGAATATGTAGACTATTTACTTCCACTATTTATGTCAACTCAATGTTTTGTTGTCCCTGCACCATGTGTGCCAATACAGTTATAATAATCTCAGCCTGTCTCCAAGGCAAATTACTATATTGCACCTGCTGAAAGAAATGCTCCTGTCTTGGACGTGTATTGAGTATGATACCTGCCAGCCTGCAAAACCCCAGATATGGTGAAGAGTCCAAAGTCGGTGATGACGATTTTGCCGTTGTCATAAAACACGTTCTTGGACTTCATGTCTTTGTGTAAGATCCCCTTAGCATGGAGGTAGCCCATCCCCTGAGGACAGAGACAACAATGTGACTTTTCTGTAATATGAAATGATGATATGATGTGCACTGAAGAAGATTTCTGGGAAATCTGTGTTTAGTCTTTTTACCTTGACCATCTCTTGTGCGATCTGCCTGGTCTTGTTAACATCCAGGACAACCTTGGCATCCCGCACCACGGAATAAAGAGTCCTGCCTTTACACAAGCTGAGAGAGGTGACAAAGACTAGGATAAGATTTCAAGTTACTGTGTTGACCTATGTAATCATTATACTAACTTCAAAACATTTGACAAAAATTCTGTTTTATTTAATTTTAGCTTATTTATCTTCTCTTTTCTAATTTCTATTTATGTGTGGGAAATCTTTATGTCTAATCTTTATACTTGGATTGCCTTATTGTTGAAAGGTGGTACACAAATTAAATTCAGTGAGGTATTTTGTCACTACCGTTTTTCGTCCTAATGCTGCACTTACGGCATGTTGGCAGAATAAGAAAAATACCCACTGTTATTACGTCCACGCTTTATCCCAAGATGGTTACCGTATCCTTAATATTGAAATGAGAATTTTCTTTTGTAAGTTACATTTGTAGCAACTTGTTTGAATATTAAACCAAATAAGAAACCCCTGGGTAAGCTATATAGCTCATTTTCAAATATATCTTAAACAATTGTATTAGTGTTGGTAAAATCTTTTTTTATTTTACTGCTAGCAATGGTGGCTTTTTAACCATTTAAGCACCAATTAATGGACTCTTTTAAGCAAGTGGGAAATATTGTTGCCGTCAGAAATACCTCATATCTCCAATTTATAATTTACAACTAGGTGGCTGATATTTTAAAGGTCTGTTTGATATGACGGGAACATGGAATAACAATGTAAGAATGGCACAAATGATGTCATGACACATTGATTTTCTACTGGTGGGAGTGTGGACTAGAACCAGTTTTTCACCACTTTTGTCTCTTTTATAGGTTCTTGGCTCCCATTAATACTCTCTTTTTTAATTCCCTTTATCTTCTCAGTTCGCACATTGTTGAACTCACTTCATGTAAACTCTCATCTTTGAATGTTTGATGTGTTTTTGACACTTTCCACCAAAACACAGGCTTGCCAAGAAGTTCAAATGTGTGAGACTGTGTGTGTTTGAGATGTCATTAGAGGATAAAATTTCATAATTCTGAAGTGAAACTTGGACCCACTCGGTGCCAGGGTGAGGCTGTTACACTGCAATGCATAGTGGCGGTGTCATATTTCTGGAGGGCTGCCATCACAACAGCATATTAATAGACAGCTCTACAGCCAGCCTTAACCCCAACTGTGTCACGCAGGTGACCAACAAAGGACCTGAAGATGAATGCATATTCAATTTCCAACGCTGACTTGACAGCAGCTGCATTTTTAGTGGCTCTCTTTCCTCTGCCTCTTTGCAACACAGAAATGTGGCTTATGGCTTGAGCGTCACTTCAGTCGACACCTTACGTACACATTATGTCTTGCGTCAACAATTACTGCTATGCCTCAGACAAACAGGATGTGTATGGCATAAGCCATACTAAGGACACAAAGAAACCATGTTATGGAATTAGCTGATAAAAAGCTAAAAGGCCCAATGGTTAACACTGTGGCCTCACAGCAAGAAAGTTCTGGGTTCAAATCTAGGTCGTTCCCTTGAGGGATGGGTTAAATGCATTTGAATGAATTAATTTTGCTATGTGACAGTAAAGTAAGTTTACCTTACCTTACCTTAAAAACCCAGCAGTAACATGTGTTCTGTACACTTTGCAAAATCTATCCAAAGTCACTTGTGGAAAATGAAAATGAAAAAAATATTTATGTATCAGTAATAAAGCAATAAACCACATTACAGGTTTATCATGTTGCATGTTGCATGTTACGCTGTAAGAGTATGGGAAACTGATCTTTTAGTTTCCTTTTTTTTTAAAGTGTAAGAGGAAAAGCAGAGCATTGCTGGATAACAAAGCCACCTGTTGCACTGACATTTGTTATTATTTTCAGCAATCAGCAGCAAGGATTTTTGAGACGAAGCCAGCTCATCTGTCAGCTCCCCTGCACTCACAACAATTTCTGCTGGCATCAATTGCAATCACGCATCTCAATCAATTAGTCGATCTGTTATCTAAAAGATATTTACGGCCAGAGCGAATGCTCTGGTATTGGAGTCAATGTTTTTTCATACGATTTGTTTCCTGAATTCTTTTTTAACTGTGAAATCCCTCTCTTTCTTCTTATTCTTAACAGAGAATTAAGAAAAAGCAAGTTGTTGTTTTTCTGTCAAACTAAAAAGAAAAGAGAAGAAACAAAGGGGTAATTTATTTTTCTATGTGAGACATCCTTCTTTGTTCACAGCTTGTGGCAAATATCCGTACAATTTCCTTTTCATCATTGTTAGCCAATTAATTAAACAAGAGTATTCCTTGTTATGTTCTTTAACAAGAACATAGCCATGTCTCTCTTGTTGAAATGAGAAGAAACTTTCTTCGAAAAATGCAAACACAAATCTGTGAAATAATTAAAATGGTTCACCATGTGAGAGAATTCCCTTCAGTCACAGTAGTCAAGACAAATACAGCGGGCCGTGTGGGTGGTTCTAGGAGCCTGTTGTAATCCTAACCACTGTACACTTCATTGTCAGCCACTCTAAAGTCATTGTGCCAGAGGGGCGGGGGGAGGGGGTAGATCTGTAGCTGATCTGAAATGAGGCAAGGGCCGTTTCTGGAAGCCAAACAACTACCTAATTCAGAATTTAAAAGCAACCACAAATTTTAAAAGTCTGACGTCAACTCTCAGGAGACTCAGTGGTCCACGAGAAACAAGTTAGAAACACATGAACATGTGAGGACCAGTATATTCATGACAAAACAAACAAAAACATGGTTTACATATGTTTTACCTATGTTGAAATGTTTGCTTATTTGTTACAATTAAAAAGTGTTAATTCAACATTATACATAAATATCATTAATTATATGTAAATGCATACTTGTCTGTACTGTGCTGACACAAAGGCCAAAACAGTTTTGTGCTTTATCCAAAAATGTAATGCACTTTTGCACATCATATCATAGAGTTGTAG
>NC_045737.1:17149282-17167078 GCF_008692095.1 Etheostoma spectabile | reverse complement strand
CTTTAGTTTTACCTAATTTTTTCAAATGTGTTTATTTTTAACTGAGTTGCAATCATTTTTTTTGTGAACATGCTGATATTAATTGAGATTCCAGTGTTGTTCATACACACACTTCTACAGTATTTATATAGATGCAATGTAAATCCAAGTAAATCTAATTATTCACAAGTATATTGACATGTATTATAATGAATCTCCAGAGTATCTGCACCCTTTCACTGGATAGATTCCACATAATGTTTTCCTTTTGGAGATGTTTTTCAATATTCCTGTGTTCTCTCTATACTGTGCATATGTGCTGAAAAGTAATACATTTACTTAATTACTATTTTATTTATTTACTTAATACAACTTCATAATGTAGCACTGCTAGCTGTTTCGGCGATATGAGCCATCCCTGGACAGTATTCTGCGCTATGCATATTTATTTATTCATTACTCTGTGTTGCCTCCAACTGTGCAATATGTCATTTCTATTCATCCGCACCTTACTCATCTGTATATCTCCATTCATATACTGTCCGTTTATATAGGGTGTTTATTGTGTGAATGTGTTTGTATCATTACTTATTATAACTAATTCTATTTTCTTCAATTTCTTATACTTTATGTATATTCTTTTACCTATGTCTACTTAATGTGTATTTATGTTATTCTGATATGTAAAGTTTTTTTTTTCTTTTGAGCTGCTGTAGCACAGGAATTTCCCCAGCCTGGGATTGATAAAGTCTATCTTATCTTATCTTATCTTAAACTCACAATACACAGCCTTTAAGAATGGTACTCAACTTCTTGTTTTTATGGTTATATTTGCATGTATTGCCTTCTTTATGTGATATTTGATCTCATGTTTTTTTTGTGTACTGCAGCAAATGCTTCAGAACTAAACCTGCGTCCAAATTCATTACAACATACAGTACAGTAAGTAGGCTTTGAGTATGTAGTGTGTTCACACTTAAAAACTGAAGTACACTCAAAAAAGTCAGTATGCATACGTTTGATTTTGAGTGTGTTGTTGCTGGACATCATTGCAATTACAAGTGAAATGAAAGTGACACATTAAACTCGTAAAATAAAAAATCACAAAGTTTGAACTACAACACCTGTTGAGTTGATTTCCAAGCTTTCTGTACAACCCAACCTGTCACATCTTTAGCCTTACCTGGTGATGATTGCCAGGTGTGGTGGGCTCATGCAGGCCCCCATGAACAGCACCACATTCTCGTGGCGAGTGTTGCGGTAGGCCATCACCTCGCGTTTGAAGGCCTTGAGTTGGTCCTCGTTGTCGCGCTCAATGTCGATCAAACGGATGGCCACCTCACCGTGCCAGCGTCCGTGGAAAACTTTGCCAAAGCGCCCCTTGCCAATCATCTCCCCAATCTCCAGCTGCTCAATCGGGATGTCCCACTCCTGCAGGAAGATGCTAGTCTGGCTGGCCTTGCGAGGGAAGTTGCGAGCCGACAGGAGCGACAGGTTCATCTCCTCAAACTCGTCACCGGAGTCCTCGTCGTTGCCCTCCTCGTTCTGCAAAAAAATAAAAAATTGAACTGTTCTTTGGTAGGTTTAGGCAGTGTTGTAGTCAAGACCACCTAAACCGTGACCAAGTCATCACCAAGACCATAGTGTATTGAGACCGAGTCAAAACCAAGACCATGGCAGTGATAGGCAGGGTCAAGACCAAGACCAGACCAGGCTAACAGGTTAACAGTTACACATTTCAAATTAGAAATGAGTCAAGTTATTGGTTGCATTTAAAGCAGGAAGTTTTACATCCAATCACAGTAATGATGTTAACATATACTGTAAATCAGACAATGCACAGGCAATTTAGGTATATACCTGCAGTTTTGTTTTTGACCGGTCTTGAAATCAAATCCTGAGTCCTCTATATCTGAGACTGACACATGCCGAGTTAAAATGCAGTTGATTCCAAGACAAGACTGAGATCTTCAAGTACTTCCAAGTACTACAACACTGGCTGTCGGCCTGCATTTCACATATTTACAGATTTGCAAGTATGGTGATCAAAATGCCCTTATCCAACACAAAGTGGTGGTGTTAAAATATTCTACTTCTTAAAAAATTCTTCCAAACTAAGTACGTATTTCAGAGATAAGAAAAAGTTTAGTTAATTTCTTATAAATATGTTCTCATTACTGTTTAAAACCTAAATATGCTCTAACATTTATGTTAAAAATAAAAAAATAAAAAAAAATATAATACATGTGCTACCTCTATATAAAATTGCATATCCTTTTTGTCAAGTTGTGTGCATTATAAATATATAATACTGTTATAAAGTGTTAAAATAAATTAGGCCAAATTAGTTATGAAAGGAGAAAACAGCCGGAAGAAAGAACTGGCTGATTTATTCTAATTTGATTTTAAATATAATGTACTGCAGGAGTGAAAATAACCTATTCAAAGTTGGCTGCTGGAATATTATTCCAGGCAATCTGCGTCCTATTTTCTCAAGATATATTGTTATAGAATAGCGACAACGGTAAGTGAAGCGAGATCTTTTTCTTCTTCCTGGAGACTTCTCAGAGAGCTGAAAAAAATAAATGAGAGCATACTGGAAATGTCTTCGACAAGTGATGGTGACGGCTGTATTTAGTCTTCGTTTGGATTCACAAGAATTTTAATACCAATATTACTAAAAAACGTAAGTCAAACAATGTAATGAATGAGAAAACTTGCATTTACATTCATTCAGTTCATTCACTCAAGCATCACAAAGGTCACACTTAAGAGATCAAAAGAGGACTCACATCTGATGTAGGTTCAACTTCGATTTGAAGTAAAGGGTTGCCCTCATTCCTAAAAGCAAGAGGATTAAATGTAGAAATAAATCCATGAATAAAGTAGGTCACTTTTCAGTGATGAGCCATTTTGTTGTTATAGTAACATTTTGCTCCATTATTCAGGTACATTTTTTTTTGTTTTGTTTTGTTGTTTGCCCTAATAATGTAAGAATGATCCATTCTTGATATCTGTTATCCTGACAAGTTTGTAGTCTTGATTGTTGCCCCAAAAGAATATTTATTTAGTACATCTACAATGTTAAATATTTAGACAGTTACTCTCTCTCGGAGTGGAGATTGAGAGAAAAGAGAGTAATTTAATGTGAGACAAACCAAACATGACATGACTCTACCCCTGCATGTACTATGGACTGTTAGCCAGCCAAATCTGAATTATTTAAAAAGACACCAAGTTTCTAAAGTTGGGTTTATTGTGAAAAAATAAGCAGAATTCTCTGCTCTGAGACGCCAGGCGCATGACCACTGAAGGCACTGAGACAAGACACGAGCTGCTGCCATGGGTAACTGTGGGTTATTTTACTTACAGTATCTTCACTATCGCACTTTAAAGAAATATAGCTAGGAGAGATTGTGGAACGCAGTGAACTCGTACCGCTCACAAAGGGTGATCAATACCAACATGTCTTTGATCAATCAGGCTGGGTATTTTGTTCCTTAAAATTACTCGGTATTTTTATGCCCTGATTAACCCGGAAAGAGTTACTGGACTGGGCTCTTATACTGTAGATCACATGTAGGGGTCCTAAGGGGCCAAGAGCACATTTACATCAAGACTTTAGAACAGATGAATAAAATGGGGCCAGGGTTAAATGGAAGAAAAGCCACTAGTAAATGACTGGCTGCATTTTCTGACACAAACTTTTAATTTCACAGTCATTTTACGGTATGAACTTTTAAGTGCATTTGTGCCCCGAGCCCCTATTAATTTCTGACCCTGGCATGTACACCATGGATGCCAAGGACAAAAAACAAATGAACCCATTTTACCCTCCTCAACCCATCCTCCTCCGTCCACATAACAAGCTTGTAACCTCTCACAACCTTTCTGTGGTAAATTAACACTGGATTGCAAAGCAATACCGGACTCTGGGCAAAGACCACAAGTGAGGTAGTGTATAAAATAATGTAATTCCTTTGGCACCAAGGGCTATACCAGCGGTTCAATCTCTGCTCTAATGAGGGGTACCTGCCGGGTGTTGGGGTCTTAGACAGGCCCTCATTAACCCTGGGAAGAGGCCATTAAGGCCAGACAAAAACTGCCAGCAGCCACTGCAAGAGCGTAAAAAGATGTGGAAAAGTAGGGACAATAGCTTTAATTAAATAAGAGGGTTATGGGTTTCACTGTTGCGCTAATGTATTCATATTTGTCAAAAGGCAGAGAAGGAGAGACTGTGAGAGTAAGAAATGATGAAATCGTTATGAGTAATGAGCAGAGCCTTAAAGACACGAGGAACTGGTTTGTTTTTCATGGTCTGTATGTTGCCCCTCTTTTTGTAAAAAATTTCTTCATTATCTAATTTCTAAAAGTATACATGCACGTAGGTAGTATTAAGGGATGGTTATGATTTTTTGAAATTAGGTTGAATGGAGTACTTGTCCTTTGTCAGTGCATTTCCTATAGTAGATGGCGTCAAGCATACCATCAGTTAAGGGAAGCAGGCATGAGTACCGACACTAATGTACTGCTGTTGATGGGGGCTGCAGCAAGCATATTTCAGCCACTTAAAAAGCTCGGTGTTAAAGGGTTACTTTGGGTAAATCAAAGTCACATAATAACACAAACAAACTAACTGATCGAGGCAGCAGTGGACTAGCGACTCCTGTGTTCTGCGATGTAAAATTACACTTTTTGTTAAAGGAGTCGGGTGGCATTGAAGAGAGCGTAGATGTATATAACGGCTTCAGTTCCCCGTCAGAAAGAGCTGTTTGACGGTAAGGTAACGCAATGAAAATATTCTAAATATAGCATACACTTAAACTGATATAAATGTTTTTTACGTGGGGCTTTTTTTAGGTGGCTAAATGTGCAGTGTCCCCCCCTCCACATCAGCACATTGCTTAGCTTCCGTCCTGGTACTGCTGCCTGCTTCTCCAAACTGGTGGAAGGACGACTGCCATCTACAGTCGGTAATACGCTGACTAGTATTAGTACCTCATACAACACAACTTCAAAAAAATGCGAGCCATCCCTTTGATGTAGATTACATTGGAATATATTTCCTTGTCTGTGAACTCTTTACCTTTTCCATTCATCATCAGGGAATGATCATGTCCATCGATCAGTTTGGATTCAATAATCTGGCACAATCACCTGATTCATTCAATATTTGTGAAAGACGTCATTCAAACTGTTTGGAAATGTTGTTCCTTTCTGATGCAGCTCTTCAAAAAATGCATTACATATTGACAAATTATCACTAACTGTATAGATACTTGATTTAACTCTTACCATTGACCTGTTTAACTAGCCTTTTTAACATTTTTGAGACGCTTAAACAGCTAAATGGATATCTATTCTACTGTTGTACTGACTGCAACATGTGACCTGTGAAAATAATTTTTATAAAGGTTAACCCATACTTATTATTTTATCAAACAACTGTGACAGCCACACAGGCGTTGTAATAGATAAGGGCTTGACAATAAATAGTTGTTTCATGAAGAGCTACATAGAGTTGACTTGCAAGTATTCCCATTTGGCTTAGAGGGGTTGGCAACTGCCTACTCAGCTGCAATCAGCCCCAGTGTGTGTGTGTATGTTTGTGTGTGTCATAATCCTCGTGTATTTGAACATGTATTGTGATGTATGCATAACATCTTTAAGTGTCCTATATTTTCTTCTGAATGTCATTATGTGGGATGAAGACAACAAATACAGCTTTTTTATCATCCAAATTCACCAATTACATGCCCTATACCATGATTTAAAACTCATGCCATCAACTAGCCATCATCAGTCTAGGATCGTTTAAGACCATGCTGATATATAGAAAACAAAATGAATAACATTATTTGCTATTGATTAGTCCATTACAATCCATAGGTTCGGTCCATATTTCATCCCAATTGACAATCCTCCTATAGATGGAGTTTCTCTTGTCTTGTTTCTTTTGATAGATTGATATTCTGATCTAATTTACATCTGGGTCGAAAAACATCTCATCACTCCTCCTCTTCCGGTTGTTTTCCCGTGACCACTGGCTTCCTCAAAGAGTCAGTGAAAATCCAGTTGGCATCCCAAGTGTAGCGTGAACTAAAGGCCATGCTGACATTAGTCTCTGTGTATTCGTCATGTCAGCTCTCGCATTTAAATTGTCACCCAAATATCTGTGCTCCAATAAGTTTGACTTGGCCTCTGACCAGCAGCCACAGAGAGAAGGAGAAGAAGGAGGAGGAGATGAGGAAGCATTCAGATGAGAGGAAGATAACTGAGAGTGCCTGATAAAGATCAGAAGTACTTTCTTAATTTCTTTAAAGGCAGAAATATGGTTTTATTGAATTACTTCTGTAATGTAATCTACTTACCCTGGTTCAGACAGGACAGGGTGCAGGATGACCTGTGGTGCTCTGCTTGGAGGAGCCTCTGGAGCAACATCTGAAGATATTAGTCACAAAATATCAAACCCAGCAAATTAGAACAAAGTTGTTTTATTGTTTTTTTAATAAGGAAGTGACTGATTTCAGCTATAGGTAGGATCGTATCTCCATCTTAAACTGGATTTGTAGTTGTGCATCAAGGGGTTAAGGCTGGCCTGATTATAAATTGATGCATTTCAAACTTTTACACAGAATATACTGTATTTCACTCCCAGAAAACATATTTTAGGGTAACTCACTTTCTTCCCACTTTCAGATTGTTCTTTAAATGAACACACTGGTAATTTTCTTTTTACATATGTACTGGGAATGTCCTTGCGTTACAAGGTTTTGGATGCTAGAGTAAATCCTTCTGACTTACTTGATCTCAAAATACCTTGCTGATGATCCTTCTTTGGTATGATCATATCAATACCATGTAATGATATATTGCATTTTCACAGTGTTGCAGTGTTTTCAAAATGCAACATTTCAACATCAAATTTGCTATATAATGACATATTGTTAATAGACTGTGCACATAATGCGTGGTAGAGGTTCATGACTGAAACGTTTTCAAAACACTTTGAATTCATAGATGTTTTTCCATTCACCTGGTGTGCACATTGTTCAAATGAAGCAACCAAAATGTTAGATGCCCACTGGTAACCCCTTACATTCTCCTATCTGTATTAAAATCCTATACTTCTTTATCAACATGATTTGTATGGAAATATAACAATTTAGAAAATGTCTTCACAGTGGGAACGATGGCACGCTCTATGGAATAAGAAGATACAATACAAGTGTTGATTTACAGCAATGTGATTTCACTTTGCTGCACCTTCACAGTATGCATCTTCAAAGCATGTAGAAAGAGCAAATTTAAGTTGATCACCCTAAAAGGACATATAGCATATACTACAAGAAAGAGCAGGTTGAATTCTCTTTTCTATTTTTTGGACGCACTCCTGTTCAACATGTACTGTAAGATGAGTAAGGTCAGCCGTTGTGTGGAATCTACCTCTGAAAGATATCAGAGGATTTGCTGTCACGCTTCCTGCCCGTGTTGGCACACTGTGACAATTTGTGACACAAAGTAGGAGCTACAAAAAGACATTCCCTTTGTGGCGCGGTGCATTAGTAGCTGGCACTGTTGCCTCACAGCTAGAAGGACATGGTTTTGTTTTCTGTGTGGTGCCTGCATGGATGTTTGCATGGATTTACTCCAAAGACCAGCACACCAGGAGGATTGGAGGCTCTAAATTGGCTACTGGTGTGACTCTGTGCCAGTCGCTCTGTTTGTGATCCCTGTGACAGACTGACTAACTTTTGCAGGGTATTCCTACTTTCTACCAAAAAAATGTACATTGGGATAAGCTTGAGCCCTGAAAATGAGCACTTGTGTAAACACAATAGATGAATCCATTTTAAATCATACTGAAATTGCCCCTGGGAGGCTTATATGAATGTGTTTTTCTTTTTTTCTAAACAAAAGCCAGCATTTACAGTAAATTTATTATGATGTGAATGTGACATTAGCTCCATTTGGTTTTAGATTGATGGGACTTACAGTAAGTGTTTAGTAAGTGTTTACATGTTTTTTATGCAGCTCGTAACAGTAGCTGATATAATTTAGCTTAACAGTATGTGTGGCTACAATAATCAAAACCTGGGTGTCACTGTGCGCTATATATTTATGCATTTCCAAAAACCTGTCTCCCTAGACCTCAATTACACCTCCCACCACTCTAGGTTGTCTCGACTATAATAAGCTGCTAAAGGAGCAAAGACTGTGGTACCAGTGCGGCCAAAAGCAAAGAGTCTGGGCATTGACAAATCATTAGAAGGCACAAATGAGACAAATAAGGAGTGGGTGTAGGGGCTCAGAGTCTTAAAGCAGAGCAAGGTGAGGAGATGAAAATCACCACCAACATCAAAAGATCCCTACTCCTCCATACTTTTCCTGAGCTGCTTGTAGTGCATTATGGGTATGAGTAATGATCAATTATGAGGTACTTACCAGGAAAGATGAACTGTTGTTTGTATTTGAAATAACTGGAGGCTGTGGAAAGAATCAAAAGGAGAGCTGCAGTTTAGTCTGAAGTCGTGATTTGCCCATCTTACATGGTTGTTAATTCAGTATTTACACTCAAATTGGTTCATATACGGATTTTGAGACACAGCTTTGCTTCACAGCACAAATTTAAGTTCACACAAAGGTATTTCTCAAATATTTATTCATTTTGATTTACCATTGCACTCTAGACTTTTCACTCTGTTTTCTCTCACTTTATGTACAGGCTTTCATCATAGTCACAATATGAATTAGCCTGTCATGCCCCATGCAAGTACTGTTTTGTTATTTTAAGAATAATTTGAACTATTAAAAAACATCATTAATATGTATTAGAGCTGTATGTGAGTTGTACATGTTCTCAAACAATAATTATGAAAAACATGGTTTTATGAAATATTAAACTGTTCAAGTTTTTAGGCAGGCTAGCCTCACGGCTCTGGTGTTGGCAATGTTGGTATGTATGGCCAGACTGAAATATTTCAACAACTGTTGGATGGATATATTGTCATGCATATTCATTGTCTCTTACTGTCGTAAGTGACCCCATGACCTTTCCTTTAGCCCCACCATGTAATTGACATTTTTGGTTTTGAGTGTAACGCCCCAACTATTGTTACTCACATTCCCGTTCCCCTCAGGATAACTTGTATGTCACCAAAGTGACATCTGGTGATCCTCTTGTCTTTATCAATAGGTAAAAATTAAAATTTTTCCATTACATAGTTTATGACCAAAAAACTGCAAATCTAATACCATTCCTTTCAGCTCAGATACTAATTAGTAAATAATAACAAACATGGTAACATATATGGTAAACATATATGCTTAAAATCAGCATTGTGAGTATGTTAAGGCTAAACTGCGTCCTGTCAAATATTTAAATGTGTGTGTATATTTTAATACCTGTCAAGTTGAACTGTTTCTGTTGCCGCGCCGACTGTGGGGAGGGATGTAGCGGCGATGGGGGAGTGGCACTGCTGGGTAGAGGAGGAGCTGGGGAGGATGGGGTCGAAGAGGTGGTGGATGAGGGATTACTGCTGGAGTCTGGTTGGTACGGGACTGGGATGTGATCCTGAGAAGAGACAGAAAAGAGGTGCTTTAGTTAGATTTACATACTGGTGATTTTGCAAGTGTAAGTCTGTTAATCACTAAGTGCTTGCCCTACTTTTTTGTTGGCTTCTTTCTGAATCATGCCATATACTGTCTCTAGATGGATTTTCTACCTTCCAGGCAGTTGTTGGTTTTCATTAATGTCCATACAATATGAAAATAAACTTGCAGAGACGTAAAACCTGCCCGACTGAGGCAATCAATCACAATTACCAATATGCTGGCTTTACTTTTTGACAAAGTTATGTTATCATCCAACATCCCACACAAAAAAAATTTGTTTGGCTAAAACTGAATAAGGAAAACTACTTTACATGCTAACTCTTTCTCCATTAAGTAAATATCTTTGCTGTAAGAATGTAAAACAATTATTCTTTGAACTGCTTTTGCCATCTTCACCCAAACTCAATTTTCAGATCTATATAATGACCACTGTCAATACTCCAATTTAAATTTAAATAATGGATACATATAATAATTTCATTATGGAGTCTCATTAGCCAAAGGCTGTTTGTGTACCACTTTTTTTAATTTATCACTCAAAAATCTCTCCTTTTCAATAGGTCCCTCCTGACCACTCAAAAAAGCACTTTATTAATTACATAATCTGAACATCGAATCCAAAAGACAAACAGTAACCAAATAGGTTTCAAAGTGATCCAAGCTCTTAATTGCGGTGTGATGATAACATGAGGGCACAAATAAAGTCAGTAAAAATTCAATTTGATGGATTATCTTCCTCAAGTTTCAAGTCTCTACAAATTGACTTCCATAGCCCACTGAAATGGAGGAAAATCAATGGCTGCCTTGGAAATCAATATGAAGATTTAGGGTATGCTTTGAACAAATGGTCTGAAATGATGTAGTTTGCGCAATTTGTAATGAATGAACTAAAACTACAAGTAATGAATCATTTAGAAATTACAGCAGAAAGTTAGAGAAACAAATGGATGTTCAGTGGTTCATCAAGGTTTGTGTCCCATGTGAAACAAAAAGTGAAATGTCATTTTGAAATTTGAGTTTTATGGACTTTGGTCTGGGATATCACATCTTCGTTTTAGTAGTAGACTCATTTTGAGTCAATCCCTGATGTTTTACTAAACCCTAAGTGTTTGTTTTGTCTAAACTTAACTAGTTCCGTTTCACAACGTTTATAACATGTTTAAATTTGGGCCCGTTTTGTTAAATGGAATAGTCACATATATGTATTCACATCCTCTTTCTTCACACTCGCATTTGGTTTACAAGATTTTCATCATAGTGCTGTTATCATGGGAATCTTATGATAAACTTTTTTCCTCTGGAACTGAGAAATAGTTGCTATGTGCTGGCTGACAAATATTCATAGAACAAAACAAATCCATCTGTGTAAACATCAATACAGGTGAAGATATTTCCGTATGGTTTCATGATCCCCTGAGAAAAACACGATGACTCATAACCATTTTCCAGCCCCCCAAAATGGAAGGAATGTGATATGTAGGACAGGTTATGCACAGATTGTAATACACGGTTTATTTTTGCACTCACCTTGTTGATTTTGTTGGTTTTGGGAAGAGTCTGACTGATGTGCAGGTCTGTGTACCTGAGCGGGTTGTTGATGTCACATGGCACCGATTCGGTCCGTACCAGACGAGCTACTGTAGAAGAAAAGCACAGAGAAACAATGAAACTCCATGGGAGACTGAAATTAAACAATACGTGTCTAATAGTTTCAAGAAAATTAGTAGAAACTCTTTATCAGACCCTGCTTCTAATGTGAAAAATACAATACAATACAAAGTGCCTTTTCTTGAACACCATCCATTGCCATTAGCATGCAGACGCCTTGTTAAGAAAAAAAGTTTCCTTAAGCAAACTATCTCATTAAGAAACTGTCACTTACTCTTACTAAAGCAGGGTAGAAGAAGTTTAATTACTGTTCTTTACCTTGAGATGTTCCTTGGTGATCTTATTTGGGGGAGAAAGGGAGCGGCGAAGGCAGAGAAAGGACAAAAGAAACTCAATTCTGATAGCAGATAATGAGAATTTTTCAATGCTGTCTGTGTCAGTAAAAAACAGTGCATGATGCAGTCACATTTGCAAACCTAAGTGGCTTAATTAATCAGCAGTTAACGTTTTATCTGCCTAGACCAGCATATCATTTCATTTTTTTTAAATGGGGACTTCACTAAAAAGTCATTCAAATATATGAATAATCTTAAGGGAAGAATACAGCATTACACTGTAGTGTCTGCTCCTACACATTTTTAAGTTATTGCGTCTTTGGTAATGTACAGCACAGACTGGCTTAGTGGGGTACTGACCTTCAATTTTGGACAGTTTTACAAATTAGAGATTACAATAATTTCATTACTCAACACAGCTCTGTCAAAGGTGCTCCAAAAGCCTAGTCACATATTCTGAATCAACACATGCAGTAATTTAAAGACATGACATTGTGGTTAAACACGCAGCCAAAGCATCTGTGAAAGCTGAACATGTTTCAGCTTGGACTAAAAATGTGAGCATATCTTGGGGCTTTTTAAATCTTCCTTATAAATTCCTAAAATGTTTAAGTATGAGTGTTATATAAATAACTTTAATGTAATTAATGACTTTCAAATTGCAAATATTAAAATGGAAATTACCATAAAATGGAAATATCTATCAAAATATCTTTCATCAAATCCATTTACACATAATACATGTTTCCTATGACACCTGGCTCAGGATTACTTAAGGAAGGACTTGGTTTAAAGTATAAACTTAAATTAGTGGAGAAAAATATGTTGCTGACTTGTTGAAATGTTACATAAAAAATACCTTTGAGGGATTCTCGTCCGCCTCGCTGTATGATCAATAAATGGCAAGGTGGGGCTTCTTTGGTGCATTTGTTGTGGCACTTCAGCCTTAGTGCATACAATAAGACAGATCATTTGATTAGTGTTGGTCTTAGTTTACTTACACAGCAATGAAACCTATGCAAAGTGGGAGCATTAACATGTAGCAAAACAGACCAGACATGCAGCGTGAGATACAAACAGAAGGGTTCATAAGCATGCAAACTAGAAAAAACAATCAAAACAAAAAAAGAAATACAAACAAAAAACAAGCAAAATGACAAAGTAATTTAATATAACACTATACAGAATATACAGGAATATGATAATATACAGAAAATATGATAATGTGTAACCAGGAACAAAGACAAAAAAAATCAGTCTTGATACTTACTTGCAGTTTTTACATTTCAGTCCAAACAACATTCCCTTTCCACATACTATGCATGTCTGGGACATCCAATACTTTGTGGAAAACCTGCAGGCAATAGAAGACAGTGAGATAAGGACATATTAAAAAGCAGAGATGGGAAGTAACAAAGTACAAATTCTTTGTTACTGTACTTAAGTAAATTTTTCTGATATTTGTACTTTACTATTTATTTTTGTGCTGAATTTTTACTTTTACTCCTTACATTTTAACACAAATATCGGTATCTTCTACTCCTTACATTTTACAAAATTGGCTCGTTACAGTTTTGTAGAAGAGGTCGTCATGTCGGAGAATAGTGCGGAGACGCATCCACATGGAGAAGTGAGAGAAAAGAAAAAGAGACTAGCTGTCCAGAGGATAATCGGTTGAGATTGTGTGTGTGTCTTTGAGAACTGTAAGTCGTAAAACTCATGTTGAGGCCAAATCTCATCTTTCCTGCAGAGACATATGTGAATAGTAACTAATGAGTTAACACAAAACAAGAAGCTCTGTAGAGGCCAAAACAAATCTAGTTACCTAGTGATTTTGTTGTTTGTGTTTTTCACCTAATCTAGTCCTCACTAACAATTTTGAAATCATTTCACTGGAGGTACCATTATTATTGTTTGGACCATCGATACAAAATTCAATGTAATTGGATGGGTACGTTGCACTTGACGCACCCCTACAAAACAACTTAACAGATTCAACAGCATTCTGCATTCATTTGCTGCAAATCAGTGCAGCTTGACGGCGCTAACTTTAGTACATAGTAGTATGGATGGTGACATGATTGAAAATGAAGAAAACAAAGATCCCAGAGATTCGGCAGACAAGCAGCAAGACATTCCCAATCATCCTCGGCCTTATCTGAGAGAGATGTTTGAGATAGTAGGCATCAAGAATGACTCCTGGCCAATGTGCTGCGGAACTTCTTAATTATTGTCTGTTTAGTAATTCATATTTAATCCTTTATTTTCTTTCCAAAAGCCATATTTGAGCACACACACATACATGTAGATTCCTTTGAATGTTAAGGGGAAGATTAAAAAAGAGAAACTGGATCTGTAAATTCTCACAGAATCATAATTGAATTTATATCTTTCTACTTAGTCCGAATCTTATTAACCTGGAGTCCCAGTCTTTGTCACAATAATCATATACAATATGTGATGTTTTAGGCCTATTGGCAGACATCCATTTAAAATGTAGGTAATGGCATGTAAAGAGCCTGTTTTCCATGTCCACTAAAGTTTCTCAGCATGTACTCTGGTAACGTGTGTGGTCCAGGTAGCTTTGCATAAAAAATGGTTGTCACTCCCAAGGCTACTTTTACTTTTAGATTTTAGGTAAATTTCCAAGCTTGTACTTTGTTACTTTAACTTGAGTAAAGAAGTTAAATCAGTACTTCTACTTTTACCAGAGTATTTTTTAACACAAGTATCTGTACTTCTACTTAAGTACGGGAACCATCTCTGTTAAAATGTCATGACATCACTTTGAGCTTGTTGAAAATCTATATAATATTTAAGAGCTGTGGATTACTGTGGGGAAAAATATTGCTTCTGACCTTTTGGCTTTTATAACATGAGGGCTTTTGCCGAAGAAGGCGCCACCTTTCTTGTGTAACCTTCAGAATCCAAGCTGATGCATCTTCAAATTGGCTTTCTGATTGGCTGCTGTTTGTGATCAATAACCAGATCCATTTCAATTTTGAATGTCAAATGGCAATGTCAAATCATATATTTGTAGCATCGCTGTCTTGTGAGAACAGTCAATTTATCATGGTGTCAGAAAAACATCCCTGTTTTTTAGCATTGTGACAATGCATTTTTTAGCTGATCCAAGGGGCTTTTTAATAGTTTATTCAGCATAAGAAGTAGGATAATTTTTCAACACATAAAGGAACACTTCATCCTTCAGTTTAACACAAACGTTCAAAATCACCAAATTTGGAGGTACATGGTTTTTACTGGACAGGAAGGTAATCAAAGCTTGTCATCTAAAAAGTAACTAAAGCTTTCAGACAAATGTATTGAAGTTAAAAGTAAAATATTTCTCTCTGAGATGTAGCGGAGTATAGTTATAAAGTAGCATGAAGTGAAAATACCTTAGGGAAAGAACAAGAATTTGTACAGCACGGTATAGTTTGACTCGGTGCAGCCAAAAGTGGCAATGGAAAAACACCACAAGTGATCATCCAGTTTTAACCAATCTCTAAAAAGTCAACTTTTCATGAGCTCAGAAAAAATGTAATGGTGTTTTTCCATACAAATATGCTGGCTTGGCTTGGTTTGAATTGGCGCGTCAGCCTAGCACAGCAGGAATTTGACTCTTCATTACAACAGGGCTACCCACTTATAGGTGTGTCTATAACTTAACTTAACATTACCTTAACGTTACATTACGTAAGAAACATACTTATTTTAACCCAAACTATCATCTTTTACTAAACCTAACAAAGTAGTTTTGTTTCAAATCACAACGTTAACCATGTGTAACACAAGGACCGTTTCACAACAGTCAATCGGTCAGAAAGGGCTTTCTGGCAGAAAGTTCTGAATGCTAACTCCCAACAGGCTGGAAAACATCGAGACGTAATTGAGAAGGGGTTGAGAACAGAGGCAATGGGGTTTACATCAATAAAACAATCAGTCTGAGTGATGGCAGCTTGTAAAGGTTCCAACACCGTCACTTCTCAAACAAACAAATCCACAACGTGCTAAGTAGCAATCAATTCGCTGCACAGACTGGCCAAGCAGTTGGAGCACGTATGTGACTATTGGCTGTATTTACTGATGCAATGCCTATATGCCAGAAGTGCCGCTGGCTGGCTAATGGCAGGTGACTAATGTAGTTTGACAGAATCCAAATCTCTTTATTAGGCCCTCATTCACCTCAATTGAGAGGCACAACTCAATCCAACCCCTAACGATTTTTTTAGTGGACTCTGCTGTCAAATATGAAGGATGATGTGACATTAAGGGCAGATTCTTTATCAAGAAATGTTCTTTCAGAACAGTGAAGGGCCTACGGCCAAAGTGGTACATTGTGTACCGGCGACACAAATGCACTTTTTGTAACAAGGCAACAATGTAATCCAGGACGCACATTAGGAATATGCAAATTGGCACGTCAAGGAGATTGTTGGATGAAATAATGGCATTTCTCTTAATATCAGCCTTAATCTTCCAATGAAGCCTATAAATTGCATTTGCACTCCGTATGGCTTCATATGATTAGATTTAGAGATATGCTTTCCACCTTGCCGAGTTTCAGCAGGCAAAACACCCACGTTCTGGAGGTTGCTGAGATCCCACTAATACTGTATTGTTTTACTTTTTAGATCACTAGCGTTTGGAGTCAAGCACGATGAGAGAGAAAGAGAGGGACAGACAAAGAGAAAAAGAATTGAGATGAGTTATGCAAGAGGCCCTTTTTTAATTGAACTGACATTCTATCACAGATGTATGAGTGTATGCACATATAGGCACACTCGCACACACTCACCCACACACTTTCCTTTTCCTTTAGGCCTACCTGTGTTTTATTGAGTTTCCCAAATCTCTTCGGGGAATCTGTGGGGACCAGCGAGGCACTGAGAGAGTGTCTGGAGAGGAAGAGACAGGAGAGATGGAAAGGTGTTATGTGTTTTCTCTATTTTTTGGTCTTATGGTAATACTGACAGAATGTCTTTAAGAATTGACTAAATGTCTTGAATTACACATTCTTATAGCACATATGGCATTTTAGGGAAAATGACAAAATGACAAAATGACATTTTGGTGCCATACTTGATGTGTTTGGATATCATGAACACAGTCAGACATCACTGTAAATGATGTCTACTCCTAAACGTCTAGATAGATAGATAGAAAGACAGACAGACAGACAGACAGACAGACAGACAGACAGACAGACAGACAGACAGATAGATAGATAGATAGATAGATAGATAGACAGATAGATAGATAGATAGATAGATAGATAGATAGATAGATAGATAGATAGATAGATAGATAGATAGATAATTAGAGGAATGAAAGTGCATTATAAAGAATTCCATTGTGAGGAACTCTTGCTTCAAAAGGTTTCTACAATAAAAACCTTTCGCTTGGTCCATTAGTGCTGGCAATGAACTGGGCCGCCCAATACATTTATGCTCCACCTCTTAATACCAGGTGAGAATGGCAGCCTACACAGCATTGGCTCCGAAGGCGGCTGGATGTGGTGGAAATTGAGATAATAATGACGTGCTGGCTGCCAATAATTCAATAACAAAAGAGCCATACTTAAAAATACTGACAAACGCGTAGGTCTTACCGGAAAGTGCATAATGCATGATAATTTTTGATCTTAGTGGTTTATTTCAACTTCTACCTAAACCCCACATATTACAGGCATATCTGGGATATATTCTGTTACCCTTTTGACAATTGAGAAGCGAATAAAAACAGTCAACTTAAATAAAACATGGAACAGGAAGAGGTATCTAAATTACATTCAGCACATTTTCACCACAACAACCAACACCCTTTAACTTGTTTAAAAAGTACTCCACTGATTTGGCATTGCACTCCAAAAACCAGCGTGGCACTCACAATGCAATTAAAAAAAGGATCAAAATAGATGCATGCTTTCTTCTTTCTTGTCAATATCTTCATCTACATTACCCACAATTCAAGCAAGGCGTGTGAAATGCAAGTAGCGGATAATGTAGCCTCAACTCCATATCCCTAGATTTTATACATTTGTGTAGTCTTCAGTCCCAACAATGTATCAATTACAATTGTTATGATAACAATTTATTAGGCTATTTATCAGACTTTGTGCAGCTTACTTCTGAGCCACAAATGAATTAATACACACATTATTACAAATTTCTCATGAGCATTAGTACTCCCCAAAACCTGTAAACAGGCTTTGATTTCCTTGTAAGGTAAGTTGTCTCTTATTTAAAGAATAAACAGG
>NC_045737.1:17138464-17149272 GCF_008692095.1 Etheostoma spectabile | reverse complement strand
ATATATATATATATATATATATATATATAAAACTATATTCTGTGATATTTACATAGTAAGCATGCACCCAAACACACTGTCAAATCTCTCATTTTTTCATCTTCTTGGCTGAGAGTAAAATGTGTACTAATTGAGTAATGCATTGGCTACTTATATGCAGTTATTCATGAGTATTATGTTACTTTTATGTTGCAAATGAATGCCAGGAAGAGGAAAATTGAGATTTTTATGTGTGGGCAAAAGCATCAAAAACCTAATACCTTGAAATGTAACTGTGGGCCGAGGTGTGAGATCGATCTCCATATGAGAGGATAGAAGTGGTTCACTGCAATTAGGCTTGAGTGGAGAAAGAGTTGGTTTCAGATGGAAATCCCACAGTATTGCCCAAAAGAATAAATCATGAATTTAAAGGATGTCTTTGTCAATTTTCATATTCACAGGCTCTTCATTATGCTTTTTCTTTTGAAAATAAATGGAAAAGGTGCTAAGATTCACTGATGAGATGCCAGTGTTCTTCCCAGAACACTCCTTAAAACTTGTGATTGGAGTCTTTAGAGGAAATCTGTTTGCAGAGACAGATCTCCTCTGGAGGCAGAAGTACCCTTTGAGATGATATACTGTAATCCGAGTAGTGGTGTAATGTAACCAAGTACAAATACTGCTACTGTGCTGTAGAATTATCACGTGTCTGTACTTTACTTCAGAATTTATGTCTCTGGAAACTTTTACTCCACTACATCACCTAAATAACATGTCTACTTTTACTCCACTATATTTCCCCTACGCAACTTGGTTACTCGTTACTGCAAAATGACATCATATGAAATTAGTTTAAGTGCAAGCAAAGCAGTTTGATGAATCATTGCTCATACCGTTTGCAAGTTAATGCACGCTCCATTCCTGTTTCTGACTTAATGCCTGTTTGTTGCCAAGCGCCAAAACTAAAGAAGTTGAGAAGGAAGCATAATAATGGGTAGTGTCATGGAAACACCTGCTACAGGCTCTGCCGCCAACGTTAACATTCAATCCCCACCCTGATGACAGTGGTAAATGGGGTGGTGATGAAGAAAATTTTACACAGCTGTGGCTTAATTTGCAAAAAATACGTTGACGTCAAAGATACTTTCTCACTAAAAAAATATATAATTCTATTTCTGTATTTCTGTTTGTTAATGTCAGACTTTGAATTTGAGGTTGAAGAAGGTGTGAAAAAAGAAGCAACGTTTTTTTTACTTTTACTTCAAATACTTAAGTATATTTAATGTTAGAAAATTACCTTTTAATTCTTAAAGGTGACTTCAACTTTTACCAAAGTCATTTTCTGGTAAGATACTTGTACTTTTACTCAAGTATTTCTCACAAGTATTTTATACAAGACTCCTATCCAAGGCTGTAGTGAAATACATAAACGTAAACTTAGAATTAGCTTCACCCGTGAGCTAGAGTTAGCAGAAGGCTAAACTACCGGCTGGTCTGCCACGTTTAAGTTTCCTCTCACGCAGCATGTGCATCTGAACGAGAAGACGCAGAGGCTGTGTTAGAGGAAATGTAAAAATGCCAGATAAGCTGGTTTTTGTGCTAGGCTAAAAGCTAAACCCAGCAGACCAGCTCTCCCGACTGTTTTCACAGCAAATGTCCGCTCCTTGGACAATAAACTGGACTACATTTTTATAAAATATATGTGTACTGTATACAGATGGATGAGAATAAAGTTTCTTATCAAATAGTTTTTCGAACTCGATCACACATGCCAGTCATTTAATGGAAGCATGAGCTTGAGAAATGGCATGCAACAGATGTGTAGTAATGTGTGCATGTTTTTCAGTCCTTCCCGTGCAATGATAAATTATAAAGTTCAATAAGTAACTGTCGTGATGCCATCATGGCAGCCCTTCCTCTCCCTGTTTGTGTGCCTGCCTGCCTGCCTGCCTGCCTGCCTGTTTCCTCTCGATGCAAGGAAGTTTTCCATGTATTGGAATTGTTTGTTGGACTCTGGGGAATGTCATGACCACATGGTCGACGCCACAAACAAAAGACACTGGTTCACTGCACCCACCACTGGATCCCCTGGACACAACACCCCTTGCCTGTTGCACTATTAACTGTAAATATATACATATATATATGTATATATGTATTAAATCCCTTAAATGTATTTCCTGTGTGTCACGTCTGCTTTTGGGTCAAACCTCCAGTTCTGTTCCATAACAGTAACGTCACTTTATCAAACCATATAACTCTGTGTCCCAGCCCAAGCCAGGATAGGAAATGAACAATGAACAATGTAAAGATCAGCAGGGCACTGAAACATGCTGTATGTTCAAATTTGATTGATGAAATTATTATTTTTTGTCTTAAATTCACCAACCATTTTCATATTATACGAACATTTGCAACATCCTGAGCCTTTTTGGTAAGGTTATTAGGAAAGTTCAGCCCAGTGTAGTTTTATTCTCCCCAAAGTAAATTTCCTTTTTATTAAATAAAAAATTATACCACAGAAAAATGTGAAACTTTTTTTTGCAATTTTAACTTTCTCTTGCAATTACATTGCTACAAAAGACACCTCATCTTTTCTTGTGAAATCAGGCAATTTGGCAACAATCTCAAAAAAAGGCTGCAAAAGTCAGGAGGGACTGACTTAAAAGTAAGATTATGTATACAATTTTAGCATTTGAGCTTTTCATTTGTTACTGTTGTATTTGATGTGGATATTTGTTCGGTTTCAAGGTTCTGTTGTTTAATTTTATGTTATGTGTTTTAAGTTAATAAAGTGCCCATGCCCACGCACAGGTACCAACGTCAAGTCACACAAACAGGACAAACAGGACACACGATGGAAACTTTACAACATGCACAAACAATTTACCATAAACTAGGGTGTTTAGTTTCTGTGCGTGTGTAGCTTGTGTGTGTAACTGAAGAGCCTCCAGAAGCTGAGAAGCCCCGAGGCGTGTGAGAAGAAACGTAAACATGAAAGACAAGCTGGTGTTTGTGGTAGGCTAAAGGCTAACCCCAGCAGACCAGCTCTCCCGACTGGTTTCACTGCAAATTTCCGCTCCTTGGACAATAAAATGGACTACACTTTTACACAATTCCGTTCCTATACAGTATGTACTGTAAATAGATGGATGAACACTTGAATAACAATATGCCAAAAGGTTAATATGATTTTTTTTGCCCAATGATGTCAAAAATAACTACCTACTGCAGCAACTTGTCTCATAGAATAAAACAAGAGAAAACAAATCTTTGTATTACTCAAATCTTTGATCTGGTGTGTGGCTTAACTATGAATTGATTACAAGTCAGTCATTGACTGTGCTAATCTCATGGCCCCGGTGCCGTATAGAATTTCCTAGTTCCTGAAACACCCTTCCTCTTCCTCTCCAGCCTCTAGAGGCCTGGTGCATTCTCTACGCACTCCGATGCATTGCTCAATTACACTCAATCAACCTGATAACTCAATACTGAGGGGAAACTGACATCATCTGCTTCTTGTCAGCGGCGTGGTCAAGCCTGTTTATCATCATGTGTGTGTGCTGTTGACGTCGCTGTCTGACTTCTGCAACAGCCTTTGATGATCCTAACATCCCTCAAAGAACGGGGGAGCGTAGATTTTTGTCAAACCCGCACACATAGAAGCATGAACTTGAGAAATGACAGAAACTTTTAGACATGGAACAGATGCATGTTTTTAGTGACTGGAATTTGGGCCTTCCATGTGAAATATGGTTTTTGGCAAAACAGTCAGAAGTTGAGGTGATTTATAAGAAGGCCTAATATAATGTAAACAAATTTAGCAATTGAGCTGTGTGAAGTTGTGGAGTCCACCATTTCAGTGCTGGATTCTAATTGCCTAACATGGTGCCAACAAAAATAAAGGGCACATGCCCACACACAGGTACTAATGTCAAGTCACACAAACAGGTTAAACAGGACACACAATGGAAACTTTACAACATCCACAAACAATTTACCATAAACTAGGGTTTAGATTCTGCGCAATACAGTATGTACATTTAATTATTTTAATTTATTGTTTTTTATACGCACTGTATGTCTTCTACTTTTCCTCCTATCCTTTGCTGTTGCAGCAGTGTGAATATCCCTATTGTGGGATTAATAAAGGATTTTGAATCTTTCTATGTTCATGTATGCTTGCATTTGCACGATGTTATTTTGCAGGTATGTCCTTCACAGAACTGATCAAAACATTTTGTGTGTGTGTGTGTGTGTGTGTGTTTGTGTGTGTGTGTGCGTGCGTGCGTGCGTGTGTGCGTGCATGCGTGTGTGGGTGTGTGTGTGTGACAGATGAACCTCCAGGAGCTGAGAAGCGCCAAGGCGCCAGACAACAGTGTCCTCCTCCATCTTCTCTGATTGGCCTCAGCATAATTAAGCTGAGGCCTTCCTTCCCCCTCCACAACTTGAAACAAGGTTGTGTGTGTGTGTGTGTGTGTGTGTGTGTGTGTGTGTGTGTGTGTGTGTGTGTGTGTGTGTGTGTGTGTGTGTGTATGAGACTACTTGAGTCTAGGAGCCTATTTGGAGGCAAATATCGTTTATTTTACGTTAAGAGTTACAGTAGATGCCTCTCCAAGTGACTTATTGAGTGCTAAACACTGCTTCTCCCCATGGAGGTAAAATTTCTGCGGGGTAAAAAAGAAAAGAGTGGAGCATGTGACAATTAAAACAACACAAGATGTTTACAACACAGGGAAAAAAAACACACATTCTAATTATTCTCATTGTCTGTGCTGTTACAAAGTCATCTCACCCACATCTACTCTTGTCATTATCAGAATCATCAAGGTCCTACAGCTCAATGGGCAGAGTGTAGCACTTTGACGGTTTGGATAAAAGCTTCAATCAAATGGTTGATTGCAATCAACAGCAAACTGGCACGGTCTCATCAGGAGATAATTAAAAGCTAGAAAAGGGAATGCCAAACAAATTCAACACAAAACCCATAAGACAACTAGAAAAGGGTCTTACATTATGGTATGTACAGTGGACTGTGAAGAGCAGCAAAAGAAGTGAACAGGACTGTAAAAAAAATGTGTGGGTGTTTGCTGCACAATGTGCTGCATTATAACGCATGAGTGTTACATGAGCGATGTGTTACAGGCTGTTGCTCACCATATTCTCAACGTTTGTCATCCATGCATTTTAAATGCATTTCCACAAGATGAAAGTACACAACTAATCAAATATTTGTTTGGAGTGGCAGCAAGAAACAAACTAAGAGAAGACTGGAAATATTCTGATATCTCAATGTGAGAAAAGGTCGCTCAGTTGCTATGGCAACAGCTACACACTAATCAGCCTTTTTGCAGAATATTGTGCTGTCATCTTTGACGAACACACAAACACACACATTTACAAATAACCCACATACAAACACAATAAACTGATCAGAGTAGCAATCAGAGTGCTGGAAACAAGTATCACCGCACAGCCTTTTAGATAGCGGGAGTCTTTGAAGACTGCCAGTTAAAGAGTGCCAGTGAGACTAAGAGAGGAGGGATGGGAGAACAGATGATGCCTGGAGGCCTTATGGCTTGGTTGTGACTTCCTCAGTTGAAGAACTCTAATGGCTTGAGGCACGCAGACGACAAGTACCAACAGACAGCAGGTTTTGGTGGTGAGGCCAACTGACGATTGGGAGGGCTTTCAGGTGACATAACACATCCATCCATCCATATCAGAGGTCCATAGCTCTTTGTCAACACTGATGACGAACAACTAATTGTTTTAGTAAATACACAAATTGTCTGTCTCATTATAACGGGTCTCCTTCTCAACTTCTAATACCCACCATGTATTGTTCTATCTCAAATTAAATAAAAGAGCGGATAAATAAAGATCCAATAAGTGAACTGGAAGGATGCTTCAGTGGTGCCGACAGATGGGATGCTCAAAGAGGCATGCAGCATTCAATGCATCATGACCAAACAGTGCCATCTCTGACAGCAAACGGCCTGTTGAAATATGAGAATGTACGGAAGAGGTTTGGAGAATAAAGTCAGAATTCTGAGATTAAAGTCAGAATTCTGAGAATAAAGAATTCTGACATTATTCTCATTAAAGTCAGAATTCTTTATTCTCAGAATTCTGACTTTAATTTCAGAATTCTGAGAATAAAGTCAGAATTCTGAGAATAAAGGCAGAGAGTGTCACCACATTTGTCACCGCATCCATGTCCCAGAAATGCTTGTTACTAACCTAGCTATGGGGGTCATTCCCCGGAGTCCTTTTGTTCTTTTTCCCCCAGGATGTTTCCTTGGATCAGGGAGGCTCCAAAATCATGGTTGCAGCTGTCGCCGTGGTCCTGCTACACGCGCAGTGCCCTGCTATGCCATGAACTACTACAAACTAATTTCTAGTCACTGTTCAATTATTTTTTATTGTTACTGTTATTGCCACTCTTCATTTCAACCCCAACCAGCCCGGCAGACACCGCCTACCAAGAGCCTGGGTCTGTCAAAGGTTTTTCCACTACCACACTTGTTGTGGGGTCTAGACCTACTCTATCTATAAAGTGTCTTGAGATAACTCTTGTTGATACTTTAAATAAAATGGAATTGAATTGATTTGTACTCTGTAGCTTGTAACAGAAAGCTCTGGTGAAAAGTTGAATGTTGCTAACATACGTTGTTCCACTATCCTGATGGCTACTTGGTTTGTTTAGGTGAGCTGAGGTGTCATGTAACGACTTGGTGTTCTTCTGAGACTAACTGTTCAGTAGGATCTTGACTAAATGCTCAGTAACATCTTTTGCAGAAAAACAATGTACAGTATATGGAGTAGCAGCAGTGTTTACAAAGACTCCTTTGACTCGTGAAACTGTTTGTAACACCTGTTCTTTTCAAGGAACCAACATAGTAACTATTGACCAATCCACCTCTTTATTGATTGGAGTTCATGACCTTCTCGGCATGGTGTCATTAGTTGGAGTGAGAGGAGAACTTGATGTGAGACCTCTGCGACAGAAAGAGAGTCCTGCAAAACAATTACTAATTGGAAAATAGATTTTTTTGTAGTTGCGACCTGATGTTGAATGTTTTAGTTAAAAAAACAAAAGCAGAAATTATTAATTATTTTGACTAATACTTAAAATCAGAGGATGTGAATGTGGTTTAAGTCAAAGATTAGTCATGATAGTCAGGATATTGTTTTAAAACAACTTAAACATTTTTTCTTCAAATGTTTTAAAGTTGACTAAAACACCCAAAATACAATGGAAGTAATCATTAATTTGACCTGCAAAGAACATTGCGTGGGTTCCATACAACTACATGCATCCAAGTTATTTTGGGGAAATTTGGTTGTAAGAAACCCGTATTTCTGATAAAAACTGAAAACGGATCAAATTTGACCCGAGGAAAACACAAGTGTTAAATACTAGTAAACCAGATATTATATATATGTGGTGTGGAGAGCTTTCTGGGTTTTGTACCCTGTGAACTCAGTTCAAAACAAATGCAAACCAAGGTGAGATCTATTCTGTTCTGCCTAAAATACAAAAAAAGCTGAATATGCCTGTCTCTCCAAACATGAGTCAACATGTCGACATCCATCTCCTAACACACATATACAACAATGAAACAATGGCTGAACGACAAACTGTACGTCTAGAATGAAATACTGAATCAACCCCAACCTCTACTATTCTTCTCAGGTAGCTCTTTTTCCTCACCCTTTTTTTAATTCTAGCCGTTATTTTCAGCCATTATTTATTAGCCAACTCTCAAAGGGACTTCCATTGTGGTGCCACACTCCGTTGCTAGGAGATCTGTGACGCAACTGCAAAGCATTTATGCGAGGTTAAGGTGAGTGGGTGACGTCATTAGAACACATGTAGATCTAAACAGAGTGAGTTGTGCGAAAAGCATTTGAAGAACATTTAAGCCATTTATATCCACAAGCACACACTCACAAACTCCTACACTCTATTTCTTTTTCTGCATCTCAGGCACACACACTCATGCAGTTTTGCAGAAGTGTGTGTGTGTGTGTGTGTTGGTCGAGTCCCAGTGCTGCGTGAGCTCAAACAGCCTGAGGTGCCAGAGGTGAGCTGTCCATGGGAAATGTCCTTCTGTGACCACCATAACTTTTCAGAAACAATGACTTAACTAAAACACTAAAACACTGAAATTTGAATATTTTGTATTCAAGTTGACCATTAGGGTAAACAATCAAAAAACAATAGGACGTGCCTTGCTTGCAATAAGTGAAATGATTGATGATGAACGGCTATTGCACATACATAAACATGAGCAGTCTTAGTGCAAGCAAGCAGTAGCCAATCTTTATTTATTGGCATTATCACTCTAATGTTCATTGTCTGCAGACCTTTGTTCATGAATTTACATTAGAAGCCTTACTAAATAATTTCCGTTTTTGCCGACAACTTTATGTTATTTCTCCAGGTTAGAAGCCCTTCTTTCCTGCTGTAATTCTGAGCATAATCAAAGTAAATGCAGTGTACTAAACCAGAACTTTCTAATCTTTTCAAAACGCACAGCCACACAACACTGGGATATTTAACTTACAACACCCAGATGCAAAAACATTGATTGCTCATGAACTTTCTGCACCTCGCTTGTCACTATGGAAATCTGTAAGTACATTTGTAGCACTCCAAAAGAAAACCCAGGATAGTGAAGGGACAGTCAACGAGAGAGAGAGAGAGAAAAAGATAGGTGCAATCCAGTGTAAACAGCTGTTTCTAAGTGCTTCCCCATGCTGATTTTAAATGATTTCTGGAATGCTCTAAATGGAAATCATTGTAATAAACAAAGGTGTTCATACCTTCTCAGTGAGGTCACAGGACAGACAACTTTTTGCATGCCATAGCAGGAAAATAACGTGTTATTAAAAACAGAAAAGGCGTCTGCATTCCTTAGAACAGTGGTTCTCAACTGGTGGGGCGCGCCCCCCCGGGGGGGCGCGGACTCTGTCCCGGGGGGGCGCGATTAGACTACAGGATGGGAGGGGGAAAAACTGTGCTCAACCACGGGAGCTGCCGTGAGCCCCTCTTATGAAGGTAAATTTGGTGCAAAAGTGAGAGCGCTCTATGCATTGTGAGCGCTTGTAGAATATGACTTGAAGCTTGTAAAAAATCTGTACCCGTGTTTTTTTTCACTTGAGTCACTTTTCCAGTACAACCACAACTCAGTGTTACCTCTGGAATCTGTCGCTGCGCTTCTCATTTTTATATTATATATATGCAGTGTGCCTCTCCATCACACAGCGCGAGTCTCGCTCTCCAGTTTGCAACACTTCTGCATACATTTGGTGCAAAATAATTTGTACTGTGAGTCTGTGGAGCTCTGCCAACAGGACGGCCGGGGACAGCAGGGTTTCTACACCTATGAGGGACACTCTGTCCGGCTTATTATGTAGCATAAAGCTAGCGTTAGCTACTAGCAGCCGCACGCTTCTAAAATCCAATACCTTTTAATTATCTCAACACTTTTAACAGTCCCTGAAACCTGGCGGTGAGCACCGTCCTGCAGCCGCAGACAGCCGCCGCAGTGGGGCTCGGCCAACGTGGAAACACCGCTAGAAAAGCTCCGCTGCCGAGCTCGACCTGATCTGATCTCCAGCGGGACACGGGAGCTCCAGACCCGGTAGCAGCGGCACAGCCTCCCTGGGCCCACCGCCATGTTGTGGAATTGCATTTAATATAATAATAATACATTTTATTTAAAGACGCCTTTCATGGCACTCAAGGACGCCGCACAGGGAATTCATAAAGCGAACTAAAACTAAAACTAATATTTAGCGAACTAACCCCGCTTATAAATAAATACATTTTAGTTATCCTAACACTTTTAACAGTCAAACTGAAACACTGCTGGTGAGCTCCAGGTCCTGCAGCCGCGGACGGACCGCCATCAGTGTGTATAACGCCTGACTTTTAAATTAAATTGTATTTATTTGTAAGTGTGCTTGTTGGTTAGTCAGCTAACGCTAGCTTGCTATTCAACCAACACTGGCGGTGGGCTCCGGGGGGGGGGCTGTGCCGCTGCTACCGGGTCTGGAGGTCTCCGTGTCCCGCTGGAGATCAGATCACGTCGAGCTCGGCAGCGGAGCTTTCTAGCGGTGTTTCCACGTTGGCCGAGCCCCACTGACTGCGGTCCGTCTTCGGCTGCAGGACCCTGGAGCTCACCGCCAGTGTTTCAGTTGGACTGTTATAAGTGTTGAGATAATTAAAAGGTATTTACAGTATTTTAAAAAAGCGGGCTGGATGCAAGTTAGCCAAAGCTAGCTAGCTAACGTCCTGTTGGCTCAGAGCTCCACAGACTCCACAGGTACAAATTAGTTTTGCACCAAATGTATCGCAAGAAGTGTTGCAAAACTGGAGAGCGCAGACTCGCCGCTGTGTGATGGAGAGAGCACACTGCATATAATATAATATAACATGAGAAGCTGCAGTGACAGATTCCAGAGGTTGTAATCACTGAGTTGTGGTTGTACTGGAAAAGTGACTCAAGTGAAAAAAAAACACGGGTACAGATTTTTTTCACAAGCTCTCAAATCATATTCTACAAGTGCTCACATCGCATCTACGACTACAGATTTTTTGTGCAAGCTCTCAAGTCATATTTACAAGTGCTCAGTCATATTTTACAAGTGCTCACATCGCATCTACCGCTCTCACTTTTGCACTAATTTACCTTCATATTCCTTTCGCGTCAACATATTTGTGTGAGGCAGGATTCTCAAGAATGACTGCACTCAAAATTAAATACCGTAATCGTGCACAAATCGAGGATGATTTGAGGCTATGTTTATCAAACATT
>NC_045737.1:17138311-17138454 GCF_008692095.1 Etheostoma spectabile | reverse complement strand
TTGAGGATCTTTGCAAGGCAAAGCAGACTCAGGTCTCACATTAATATCACCAACCTGCCAGCTTCTTTAAAAAATGCAGATGATTCCTACTATTAGACCTAGTGATAATAACAATAATAAAGCATAAATTAATATCAGAGGTC
>NC_045737.1:17123260-17138290 GCF_008692095.1 Etheostoma spectabile | reverse complement strand
GCAATAGCCTAGTAATGATAATAGGCCTACTGATGATGATGATAATAATAATAATAATGCTAATAATAATAATAAAAATAAAAACAATAATAACAACAATAAAGCATGTAACCTCATATAAATATATAGCAATAGCCTAGTAATGATGATAGGCTAATACTACTCATACTAATACATATACTAATAAAAAACTAATAATAATACTAATATACTAATAATAATACTATAATAATATAATATCTGCAAGCTCACATTAGAAGTGGTACTATCTATCATCTATCGTTCGTGGTGTGTGGGGCGTAGGGCACTAGGGCCCCAACTGCAATGAACCAGCTTTGGGGGGGCCCAGCTTGCAAAAGGTTGAGAACCCCTGCCTTAGAAGATAAAGATAAACCTTATTTCCCCCTCAGGATAAATTTCAAAAAAGCAGTTTCTCAAACAGTTACATCTTGCAGGTCGCCCCCAGCACATGCACATTGTTAGTTTCAGTCTAACCCTTCATTTGGGAAAACTGAAATTCATGCCTGGGGAGTAGCTCACATTAAGGTGTGCCACAAGATGATGCTATATATGCCCTCACTGTACTGAGAAGAAGTCTAATCAATCAAAATTGTGGAAGTCACCTGTGTGGGAAGTTTATCATAGCTCATTTACACATACTACCCACATTGTTAAAACCATCTGTATCTTTTCTCCAGAACCCTACTATATGCAAAAGACCACCCCAGCAAAGAAACACTAGTGTAATAATGTTATCCAACTGTATCATAACCAGACTATAAAAAACAGTATCTCTAGGTGGAAAGCCAAACAAACTTATAGGAAGGCGCTGACGTTTAATCTTCGACTTGGCATTGAGTCATCCGGGGCAGGCAGCATTTGGTCACGTCAGGGTCCTCCCTTGTTTTGTTTCAGGCCACTAGAGAGATGAGTGATCATGCTGTTGGCTGGAAGGCCCTGACGTATAAGACGGCAGTGATATCATAATCCCAAACATAGATCTGGGACGGATGTTTAGCCTGGCTTAGTGGGCATACACGCATGTCTGCATGCTCACACAAGCAGAAACACACAAACACACACACACACACACACACACGCACACACACGCCATTCCTAAAATAAGAACTTAAGAATCAACTTAAGGCCAATTGAGCGCCACAGAAAAAAGAAAACATTTCATTGTTTCTTTACTCTGTGATTTCCACCTAAATACACCTTAATACACTATATATCATTCTATTTTTATTTTCATTTTATGAAGATTTTTTAAAGTTTAATTAAAACATAAATACAAATATTATTTTGTGAATGAGTGGAAAGTGGTGTACAGTATTTCTACAAAAAATGTAAAACTTTAGGCCTTCATTTTTCTAAGACAGCTGAAGACATGGGGAAAATGGAGGAATGACATTCAGCAAAGGGCAGCAGGTTGGAGATGAACCCGCGGCCACTGCGTTGAGGAGTAAATTTCTATATTTGGGCACACTACCAAATGAGCTACCCAGGTGCCGAGGGTAAATGTATCTTAATCTCAGTGTGGCTGTTAAAATCTATTCAAAACATACTGGGAGCCAGTGTAAAGAGGCTAGAACAGGAGTAATGTGATTGTGTCTCTTGGTTCTGGTTAAAAGCCTGGTGGCTGAGTTCTGTACAGTATGAGGTCAATTCATAGATTTTTAGTTCAAGTAAAGAGACTGTTGCAATAATCTAGGCATGGTGAGATGAAAGGCATGTAAATTGGTCTCTGTGTCTTCAAATTTAAGATTGATCAGAATTTTGAAATATTTAACATAATATTTACAGTGCAGGTACACACATGTATAAAAGCGTATCCTCAAAGGGAACTCTTGCCTGTCGCCCTCGGCATTTACAAGTATAATTGATAGCAGCACATGACATTTTTCAAATACCTAAAACTACCTTATCTGTAGTTTTCAAATACAGATAAGGTTGAAAACTGAAAAGCATGCCGGGGGGAGTAGCTCACATTAAGGGGAGAAGCCACAGGTAAATTTCTAAGCGAGTGTGCTCAGCGACTCCTCCTAGAAAGCCTAAAGGAGCGCATGAAGCGGCAGGACTCCTTCAACCTTCAGAGCCATCCACAGCGGACGGCTTATTTTGGATTTTAGGTATATCGGCAGGTTTCCAAACCAAGCTGTGATACCCACCGTGTCTAATAATTCTTTCTAGTACAGCAAGATAAATAAAGCAATGTCTTCTTCCTCCGACTCCTAAAAATTGTGTCTACGTAAGAAGCACTATCTCTGCTGTAGCCTGGAGCAGACACTGTTAACTTGGGTCTCCAGCTCAGTGGGTTGTCAGAATGCACTCCCACACGCGTACAGGTGGACACATGAGAGATGGCTTTATTGTGAATGACTGCAGGACTGTGATCATTATTTACAGCTTAATGATCAGATATCATTTCTTTTTTAATTTATAGTTCAGATACTTGACTTTCCTTGCTATTTCTATGTGTAACCTGATATTCCTGTTTTTCAAATAGTACTACTTTAGGAGTCAATTTGACACTCAATTTAATTAAATCTTGTATTTACAAGACAACATTTACATCCATTGTTTTCCCAATTAGCAGGATTACGCCAGAATTCTGTTTACAGATAATGTTTTTTTTCACATGAAGAAAGTGTTACTTAAAGTCTCTAGTATTGACATTATGATGTTAGCTGACTCTGGAGAACACACAGTTTTGGTCCTAATAGACCTTGCATTTGCTTTTGACTCTGTTGAGTATACTATCATGATCAACAGACTTCACGATCTGGTTGGAATGTCTGGATCAGTTTTTAAATGGTTTACACCTTTCTGGCGGAACTTTCAGCCTTTTTGTAAAGCAGATCATGTCGGACACTACAGGGTTGTCATGTGGGGTACCTCTGGGTTCTATTCTAGGACGGATTCTGCTCCTATTGCATACATTCCTTCTAGTAGAGATAATAGGCCAGTTCAGTGACATATCTTACCATTTTTATGCTTATGATATCCAGCTGTAGTGCTTCTGCTAAGGTTACTGAGCTCTATAAACTGTCGTCCTTGATAAACTGACAACTATGTGCTGCTGAAACCAGATTAGACGGAAACACTTAGTATTGCCCCTGAAAGTAGCGTCTCGCTGGTTAAGCAGCATATTGGTCTGTTGTTTTTGATTCTGCAATGTCCTTGGATCATCACTCCAAACAGTTCATTAGAAACTGCTACTTTCAACTGAGGAACATATTAAAACTCCAAATTTTGGTGTCGAAGGTTGAATTGGAAATGATCATGGATGCTTTTATCTTGTTTCATTTAGATTAATGTAACAGTATTTTTACTCTTTTGAACAAGAAAGAGCTTTTCCGTCTGCAGGTTGTTCAAAAGTCCACTGCTAATCTTTTAACTCACACAAGCAAAAAAGTGCACTTCACACCTGCTTTGGCATCACTTTACAGTTGCTAGTTTATTTTAGAATTCATTTTTAAATTCTGGTCTTTACAGTGCCATCCAGGGTGTGGAATGCACTGCTGCTCTTTTTATGTTGTTCAAATGCTGTTGATTCTTTTAAAAGCAGTTGAAGACATGGCTATTCAAGCAGGCTTTTAGTTAGACAAGGGCCTTTATGGCTGTCTTTTTTATGTACTTATGTTTTCCTTCCTTTTACTTACTTACATCAATGTACCACACTGCCGTGGTATTGGTTAAATGTTAATAAAGTAATTAATTATGTCCCGTGTTGTACTTTCAAGTCACTGCAGAGTTTTTCTGCATTAACGGTGGTGATCCATTTGTCCCTGTGACGCTTCTGTTGTGCCGCGCTCCATTCTATTCCCATGGGTGACGTCGTGCAACCTCAACGTGCACACAAAGCATTCCGGAAGGCGGCGCTGCATTTGAAAAAATGCTGTGCGTCAGAAATCTGGCTGATGCCCATCTTTATGTAAATGAATCCGTTGAACGCAAGGCGACTATCCAAGTAGACAAAAATCTTTTAAAACAACCTTTGTTGATCTGAAACGAAGACAGATTCAGCAACTGTACGGCCAATTTCTTGCTTAAAATGTTTTCAGAAACATGTTTTATTGAATTATTTTCGTAAAATATGACATCATATTCCATCAAAGCCGCCATGACAGTGGTTTGAAATTCTCGAGCAGTCAGACCCATGTGACACATTCGTCCTATCAGTTGCAAGTCAGGGGCGCGGAGCATCAAACATGGATGTATGACTTCGCGACACCACGCTTCAGTCGTGTTGCAAAAATGGATCAGCACTGTAAGACCTAACCATAACCAAGTACTGTGAAATAAAGACCTTTTTAGTTTTGTTGGTTTCAACGATGTTTGTCCGTGCGTCATGTTGCTAAAGCTGTGAACTGAGCTTACAGCTATCAGTAACTTATGAACTACATTTTTTCTTAGAATAATGTCAGGGTTCCTTAAATAATGAATTCAATGACTTCCTAGGCCCAATACCCTTAAATTCAAGGATCCCCGTATGGCACAGTTTGAGACACAGATTAAGGTTACTACTGGTACAACATAATTTCTATAATAAGAACTGACAGGCTTTACATAGCATCACAGACAACAATGAACAAAGAGGCTTGAATGTTTAAACACTTCTCAATTGTGCTTTGTTACAGTGACTGGGTTGACATTTGATAGGCAGCCAAAAGAGTGACTACGCCTTTTGTTAAAGACAAAGCATGCGATACATAACTTCCATATAAATGTCAAGTTGAATGTGACACAGCACCGTCTGCCTCAACAACAATGGTGACAGTATGGGTTTGTTTTGTCAGTACAGGTGAGAACAATGATATTTGAACAACTACGTTGTTTTATACTTGAGAAAATGTAGGCCTGAGTTTCCTTTTCCAAGCAAGTGCAGCGTAGTTTTTTGAGTAGAAATAAAATCCAAATTAAATAATTGTACTGCTATTATCAACACACATGCACACATTAACAAGTGAGACCATACCAAAAAAGTGCTATTTGTCATCTAAACAGCTTTATTTTATAAATGAAGTACATCTTTATTTTTCTATCCTTAATGCATATAGTGTGGGATTATTCCCTGTCATGCCCCTATCGACAAATATGCACTGCTGTGCCCCATATGCCTGTTAGTTAAGGTCTACAACTATTCACAACACTAACCATACAGATTTATGGTGGTGAAATGATTGTGGGTGTGAGTGCTCTCTTCTTCTTTTTTGTGTGGAGAGGTCGATTGCAAAGGTAAGAAAAATGTGTCTTTTAAGATATAATAAAGATTGTAAAAACTCATTTTGGGTTAAAAATTAACCTTAGTGCAGTTTTCAACCCTAGAGCGCACCAGAGTTTTCAACTTAATGAGACATTGCCTAGGAACTAAATATGCGGATGTCAAACTTGATTAGATATGAAAGAAATTTACAAAAAGCATTAAAAAAAGAAGAGTTCACTTACTTGCAGAGGGTGTTTCAGCATGAACAGGCGGTGTGGAAGGGATGAAGGAGGGGAAGAAGAAGGATCGCAGAGATCGTTCGGTGTGGAGGGGTGAGCGCTGCGTGGGTAGATTCTCACAGCTGCCCACGCTGCTGTGGATCTTAAGGTTCAAGGGTTTGGTCTTCTTCTTGGCTCTGAGGGAAACGATAAGAGTTTTTGGACAGGTAAAAACATAGTAAAAAATGTCTGACAGTGTGTTTCTGTAGTTAAATGTGAAAATTTACTCTAAATAAATCTAAAGCCTCCAAATCTATGCAATACAACTTAAAAGTGAGATTCAGCAATTTATTTAGCCATGCTACCGGCAATGTTGGTTGGTTGGTCAGTTGGTTTAGCATTTTGGTCCGGACTGAAATTGTGAGATGAGTTGCCAGGACATTTGGTGCAGACGTTCATGGTCCCTAGAAGATGAATTAGCATTTAGCTCAAAACTCACAGAACATCTATCAAGGCTGTAGACTCTTTGTCTACAACAATATGTATTAATTTCTCTCTTCTCTTTATCAATTTCTCCATCTATAATAGTCCATATACTGTACACAGACCATAAAACCATGCAACTGCAATTATTCTCTCCTCCTACACATACTGTACACCCCACAGCTAAATACAACAAGTTCACACTAGCTCTTGGAGGGGTATGAAAGTCTCTCTGGTGGACAAAGTAGGCGGAGAGAATGCAAGAAATTTGCACCAATAAAAGTCAAATACAGTAACACCATGGCAAAATAACCCCTGGAATACACATGTTTCCAACATCCCATGGTAGATTTATTTTTGTATTGTGTATAAAAATCTTGGAGGTAAATTTGTTTTCACTATCCGCAGTGGGGAGGTTATCCAGGCACATCCAGCTTGGAGAAGGCTTTGGGGAAGACCAAGGACCAGGTGAAGAGAGTACATCTTCACCATGGACTGGGAGTGCCTAAGGATCCCCCAGTCAAGGACGTTTGGGGTCCCCTGCTCGAGCTACTGCCCCTGGACCCGACCCCAGATAAGCGGATGATAATGGATGGATACCCTCACTGTAGAAATCTCTCATTTAAGCCAAACTGTGCACATACTACTTGTAAATTGATATGCACAAGCTCTAGCAGGTGTGACAGCAGCCTAAGCTGCAGTGAGTGTAGTGTATATGTGTATGTAGCAATACAATTATGGTATTAAGTGATCATGATACATTGTGTAATGCTGGGTATCATGCTCATGGGCTGACTACAAAGCCACAGGCATCAGGCCAGAAACAAAACAGACTGACTGCTGACAGGATGATAAGGCCCATAGAGTGATAGATGATTACATACCAAAACTCAAAGAAAAAGAAAAGGCTATTCATTTCAAATGAAAAGTCATGTATCATATGATACATTGTTATGTATCTGTATACTTAAGAAGGGATATAATGATTTCAATTCAGTGTTGTTGCTGATACATTACTGTCAGTTATTGTTAGACAGTCATGCTGGAAGCTCTGTAAGGCTGTTTGCAGGCACAGTGGTGCTTTGGGGGTTTTGAACTAAATGCTAACGTCAGCATGCTAACTTTGAGGGTTATTTCCTGACTGGAGTGATGGAATGAATTGGCTCTGTTGACTGAGCTAGAATAGGATGATTGTTTTGCAGATTTAGGGATGTTTATTTGCCATGGACATAGGAAATAATGATATCTGGGAAGTGTAAATCACACTGAATAATATGAACATGTGTTTCATGTCTGTGTTAAGACTTGACCAAGTTATGACTCAGAGAAGGAGTACGGTTTTTGACTCAAATTCACCTCAAGCACCCTCCCCATGTTAATCCCATCCGAAGAGAAACAGTGACTACTGAGGGAAAATCTGTAGAGAAGAACCATAAATAACTAGTATATGTAACACATATACATACACAAAAACCAAACCAGTGACTGTCGACAAAAACAGGCTATATGCAAACAGAAGCAAAGAAATTGCTCTAGACAAAGACAAACCTGACAGACACAGGTGGGGGAAAAGTATAGAAAGGAGTTTATCAATTAAAAAAAAACTTTTAAAAGTTAAAAAAAAAACTTTTCTTGAGTTTTTATGCAAAGTAACACTCATTAAGTGTTAAATCCTACAGTATTTTTTCCTCCCATGTAAGTCTCTCACACACCACACTGAGTCATGCAATTAGACCTGTTAACCAGCCCGAGCACTTCACTCCCATCCCCTGCAATAAGGAAGCAGCCTGCAGGTTATCACTTCTCCGTCATAGAGCTTTTGTCAGCTATTCAGATTAGCCCACTTTATGCAATTTGAATCTAAATGAAACCATTCATCTCCCTGTATGCATGTCTTTATCCTATCCCTGAATGATTTGTAGATGTTCAGTGAGGGAAAAGAGAAAATGAATGTAGAGAGAAGGGAGAGGATTCCCAATTTTGGTTTTGAACACGGCTATCATGAAGACGTGCAAGCGAAGGTGGGGACTGTCAACTCCACAGTTGTTAAGGCAGCTATTCAAATATGTTTTTTTCCTCTGTATATGAAAAGTTAAATGAAAAAGAAACTCAAAGAATACACATTACAGAAAGACAGAAGAAGAGGGAGGTGGTTGACTTGTCAAGTGTTAAAAGAAATCAGCAAAGATGAATGAGAAGTCTTTTAAACTAGATTGTACATTACGATGCATTTCTCATAGATGGAAATCGCTGCATATTTGTGTCGCATTTTAGGTGGCATTTGACTCTTTAATCCCCCGGGTCTTCCTTACTGAGTAAACAGGAACCACAAAGTTTTTTTTCATAGTAGGATTTAGGAAATTCCTCTTAACATATTGTAGTGATAAAACTGTCATATGTGTCATGCTTATCACCTTCTGATAATGTATGGTGATTTGGAATTCAGTATTCTCTGGAATCATTAAAGATCTAATGTTTCTATTATGTGGTGGGTGACAATGCAATAAAAAATTTGCATTAATCCAGGATCATGATGTTTATAGACGATAGCTTGTTTTTTCTCGCAAATGATCTGTGAAGGTTTGACTTTGTCATCAACTCTGTCAAAGGAAATCAAGGGAATAATGCTAAACGCAATGTGGGCAAAGAGGTTTTACAAAACCCATAAGGTTTCCTTGATGGTTTAGTTGTTTGTTTTGTTAAAAATGAGATTTTCACTTCGCAATATGAAAGAAATAATACAAATTTTAAAAATGACATTCATCCACCCACTCCCTCCACATCCACTTCCCCCACACTTGCAGAGACGTTAATTACAGTGGCACCTTCAAGTAAAAGTTCCATTTGATAAATAACTGAGGGGAGCACATGAAAGCAGTGATCCTTTGAATTACATATTTCCTTTACATTCTGACATATCAAGAGGATTTCAAAAAGGCAGTGTAATGCATGTTGCACGGCTTTTCTGCCTAGCTTACTAACTTTTAGTTGGTCACTATCCACATAGCCTTTGTCAAAAGTGATGCTGGGATAGTGAAAGTATTCAAGCTCTGTCTAATTAACACTTGTGTGTATCAAGGAGAGTAACCTACTTGTGCGATTCCATCTGTATACCTCAGAAATATGCAGAAAAGCACCCTGTTGCGTTTTATGCAAATGGTACTGTGGAATAATATCTCTGGGAGACACTTCTCTTTGCTGCTTTAATAAAGTTGGTGGAAAATGAAATAAAGGTGCCTAGAATAATGATTACAACAGAGAATTACTGTGAGCCCTTTGAGCAGTTTCATCCAAAGCAGGTTGTCTTGCTTTCAGAAGTCTGCTGTGCCAAGTCTGAGTTGAATTAAAGCTGGCAGTCTGCTACCTTGGGTACATTTTTTTTTTTTTCGTTCCTGAGGCAGTGTAGTAAAGCCAATACCAAACTTAATCTAAAAGGAATGTATTGTCATTGCACAGCAAGTGCAACAATCTAAAGATGCTCCTTTAAGTACAAAACTTTGCATTTTCTAAACTTTAAACTGCATACTTGAATATTTGGTTTCATAGGATTCAACTTCTACTTTGTTGTGTACAAAAGGCACTAACATACAGTATCATGTAACTGCTAATACTCTATTGCCTTTTCCAAATGTTATGGTTGGTTGTGCTACATACAGACCTTGAAGAGACCTCGACCACTGTACCAACAGATTATCCAAGAAACCACTTGGCAGTGCTGCGCTGCCATTGCAGACGTCACTATTACATATAACATATAGCATATAGCATGTTTGTTAACATACGTGTTTCATGGACACAGAGAGGGGCGTGTCTGTCAACCCATGTGTGTGTGCATGCCTCCCCACAGGTTTTGTTCAGGTCTTCACCTGTTGAGATGGTCAACACGCCAGCTCGTAAAATGGCCACGTTATTTTGATTTACTGATTTGTGTATAAGTAACCATTTTCTCTTTTTTTTTGTGTACAGGTCACGATATTCGAACGTGACACCGGGCTGCTCACTGGGACGCAACAATGGGGAAATGAAACGCCACATGCCGACCACAACATCCGGACGGTTATGGTTAGGAAAAAAAGAAAGGGGAAAGGAACTGTCAAACGCAGGACATGCCGACAAAAACGGGACGGTTGTGGTTAGGAAGAATATAATGCAAAAGGGAACGCCAACACGCGGGACGCAATCCCCTGTACATTACTTTGTAAAATTTGTAATAAACACAAAAATAACAACATTATGTGACCTGTACACAAATCAATAAATTAAATAATGTGACCATTTCATGAACTGCCATGAGACTGGGCTGGATGCACACGAAGTAAACAGCACACAAGTAAAAATAACTCCCTTTCTCTCCTTCCTTATCTTGTTATCTCCTTTTTAACTTGTCAGTGTCTCCCACTGAGATATGGTTGGGTGACAGGGCGCTGTCATAGGCCATGGGGCACAGTACTCTCAGTGGGGATGGGAATCATGCATGTGTTGTGGATAAGCATGATGCAGAAGAGACAGCTAGACACCCAAGGCGGAAAGAAAAGTGAAACAAAGAATTGAAAATGGGAGCAAGCCTCTTTTAAAGACAGAAAATGAGAAGGAGAAAGAGGATGTGGGGGAGCCGTTGACCAGATGAAAAGCGAGACCAGTGGTTTGGTACCAAGGACAGAGGAGTGACAGGTTGATAGGATGGCGGACTGTGACAGGTCTATTCAGTAGCGTCTAGAGGATATGTGTCGGGACACACTGGCACTGCAGCAAGCAGCTACATTTACATTAATTTGCCAAGGTGTAGTCGGATTCTCCTTGCATCGTGGGCGGCTGTCTTTTTCTAATTATTTTTGAATTCTTCTTCACATGTTTCCTTGACCTCAAAGGAAGGAAAGGTTGTTAGTAAAGGACGTAGCGGGTCTTTTTCTTTTACTTTTCGACCGCAGCCATGCACTCAGTTTGCTAGTTTGGTTACCCACGCGTGCAGTATGGTATAACTCTTGCCTGATTATTGAATGCAGGTTAACTGTTGATTGTGCAACAGTTAAAATGTTTGGGTTCAAGTCATTCACCTCTGTTGTGTGTCCTCTCCAGGGTGTGCGGGCTAAGAGAGTCCCTTATCAAGCCCCATGTTAAAGGTTCCGGGAAATACCATGTCTCACTTAGGGATAGGGGTGTTTGAGTACTTTAATAACAGTAGTTGTTCAGGCTATATATGTTTGATTGTACTAGGTAACATAATGTAAAGTTTATTGAAATTAATAACAGAAGGGAAGTAGAAATGTGTTTTCAGATATCCCTTGTGCTATGGAAGGTTTAACCTTGCGTCAGTGGCAGGCTATAAAAGCCTGCCAGTTTTCATCTAGCCCTGCTGCTCTCAGGTCCACAAGTACAAATACAGTAGTTTGTTACTTACTTATGTACTTAATTTCATTTCATGTTAAAGTGTGAATAGTAATGCTTAAATGGTGATTTAGCCTAAAGAAAAAAGTCTCACTATAGCCAAACACGCTAGAGAAATGCTACACAATGTTTTGTCTAAGTGTACCTTACCTTAAGAATTGTTTGGGATGAAAAGAAATAAAGAACTTTTTATTTCTGAGGCTTTACAATAAAAACAGGTGTTCCAAGATCCTTTGTTACTTGCACATTCAGACACACAATGAGCTGTCTTGTGAGTTATGCCCGGCATTTTAATTGAAGTTTAATTGTGTGTGTGTGTGTGTGTGTGTGTGTGTGTGTGTGTGTGTGTGTGTGTGTGTGTGTGTGTGTGTGTGTGTGCGTGCGTGTGTGTGAGAGAGAAACGCGGACGTCTCTATTCAGAATGTCCACACAAAACAAGGAACAAAGAAGCTATTCTGCGAAATGTCGGTTATTCACTCCTTCTAATCTTTACTCAGTATTTTGACGCCAGGAATATCCTTTTAAATAGCTCAGGGATATGCAAGGCGTTGTCATCTTCACAGTCACATGTGACTGAGTGTGTGTGGAACACGGACATATTCATTCAGAATTCCTGCCCACATTTTTTTTTCCACAGAACAAAGAACAAGGAACAAGGATCAGGAAAGCTACAGAGCAAAATCTCTGACCTTCATACTTTACTCGGTATTTTAATGTTGGGGGATATACTTTGTTTTACTTACAATAGCTCAGGGTAATATTTAGAAGTGGAAACAAGGAAGAGGTGCTGTCATGTAGATGGAACAAAGCATCTCAATTTTTCAGTCAAATGGGATTTGGTCAGTGTTAGATTGATGTTTTTTGCATTGTCAGTTTTACCCCTTCTCATTGTGAATCCATTAGAGGAGATGACCTTTGATAATTTTTGGAGAACATATTTAACAAAAACAACTTACTTTAAAACACATGCCATTCTGTTTTTTGGGATAGAGCGTTAGAGAGTGTGATCCAAAACAAAATGAGAGCACTGATTCTAAAAACTCTTCAGTCTAATGCGATTTTTTCAGGCACCATTGTTTCCTGCCATTAGGCCCGTTTGAGATGAGCCAGGTCTGCACAGAATCGATCACCCGCTATCGCAGCCCAACGCATGCCGATTAGATTTGTGTCAGACTTGATCCCGACTTGCTCTAAGGTCATGCACACGTGGGAAACGATAACCTTACGAGATCAAGGTGGCCGCAGGTTTGAGACGCAGTTAGCGCACTTGCTTTTCACCACCGACCGCAAGACCCAGGCGGACCCGCGGCATGCTGGGGAAATTCCTGCCTCTCGGCTGATCCAACAACTGATTCTTTCAGAATCAACTCCACAAGATGACGTTTTACATAAAGTTTTTATTGTTTTTGTATTGGAGGAATTTTAATTGCTATTTGTCTGATTTCAAGGCTTATTATGTAAAGAACACATGTGTGGCTGATAGTTAAGTTTAGAAATTAGAGGGACTAAATCCATTCTAAATACCGATCATCTACAGTGTGTTATAATGTCATAATGTCATAATAAAAACCATTGGAGACTATGTACAAATTGATATATGGGTCTGATAACATTTTATTAAATTGGAATCTGACTTTACAGGATGTGAGTGTGTCTGTGACTTCCTGTTAAGCCTAAAGGCTGCTGGAAACAGCTGGAAACTTTTGCACGGACTTTACTAACAATACACACAAGTTAAACACTGATACGTTTATTAGAGAAATCCCACTTGTTTGAGTAATTGGATAGAGGTTTTAAAGAACTCAGGATAGCCAAACACACTAGAGAGGTGCTACACACTGTTTTGTCAAAGTGCACCTCCTTTGCCGCTGAATTGTCTGGGATGAAGAGAAATAAGGAACCCTTCATTTCTGAGGCTTTAAAATAAAAACAGGTGTTCCAAGACCTTTGTTACTTGCACATTCAGACACACAATGAGTTGTCTAGTGAGTTATGGCCGGCATTTTAATTGAAGAGGAATTGCATTAGCAACTGTTTGCTCTTTTTGTAACAGCAGGAGCTGAGGCAGCACCCTGCCATCTGCATGACACTTTTTATGTTATGCTGTCAAATAGTATATTCAAGTCATTCATTTCTTCTTGAGTCTATATATATATATATATATATATAAACACACACACACACACACACACACAACCGTCGGGGGTCACCTCAAAATTTCCATTGTACACCAGCTTAGATCAGTTTCATGGATTTTTTAACCAGGGCAGCAGTTTTCAGATTATGTGCTTACATAATTGCAAAAGGATTCTCCAATGTTTTTCTAGTTAGTTTTTTTAAATGATCTCAGATTAGTGAACAGAATGTGCCTTTGGAACATTGGATGAATGGTTGCTGATAATGGGTAATGTAGATATTGCATTAAAGAACAGCCACCCACTCAGATCAGCTGGTATTCTGTCTATAATGGAGTGGTATGGAAATTTGTAAGTGACCCTAAACTTTTGACCGGTAGAGTGTGTGTGTGTGTGTGTGTGTGTGTGTGTGTGTGTGTGTGTGTGTGTGTGTGTGTGTGTGTGTGTGTGTGTGTGTGTGTGTGTGTATATGTATATTATATACTGTATACACTGTATGTTTTCTGTATCACATCCTGTGCATGCATGTGTCATTTCCTGTTAATCTAAACGTTGGTCAGGCCCAATCTCAACACCCTCACCAACTTTTAGGCACATTCCCACAAAGTTCATGAGGGCTTAGAGTTGTCCCACTGTCCAATCATGAAGTGTTTGAGGGCTGTCTCGCAGACATTATGAGCCCTTAATGCATACTTTCTGTAAGTCTGAATATCTGCAGACTTTGCCTGAAGCAATTACCAACAATTCATAGTGTTGTGACATTAAATACGGGTTTACCGGGGGACGCCCGAGCGGTTATTAAATTAGTAAATTGATTATTTGATGATTACCCCTCGTCCACTCCGTGAGACAAGAGCCTGGAAGACATTGAATTCAGGCAGTCAGTTCCTTAAGTGTCTTGGCCGTGAAGAAAGTAAAAAACATGAAATAAAAAGTCCCAAACCCACAATTGTACCTAACAATGTTTTGGCATCATCAAGATAACATGATATGTCATAAAGTGTTGTCCCATTACTATTTATAGCATTTTGAACCCTTGCAGCCTCTCGCTAAAGCACTTACGCAGGTAATGTCAATTAAGAGTTCAGGGCTTAGGGTTTAGGGGGGGGCATTTAGATTGGGCCTCAGTCAGCACACAGTCTGAATCCAATGCAGGAAAGACCAGCGACCAGTGACTCACTGAATTTAAATGATTAGAAAGGCAGTACAGGCAATTACAGTACATTGAATGACTGTTGTCGACAAAAGAAAAGTCAAAATGGGCAATACATGCATCATTTTGTCATAATTTGTCAGATGACTACCCTGAATGACGTGATGTGATACAGTCTCCCACTGCAGTACACTTACTGAGATGCAGAGGTCATAAACAAAACTTCTGTCTTCCCTTTTTTCTCTATTAGGACTATAGTGTTGATATGAAGCTCAGCACAAATTCCTTCAGGAAGACTTCTAAATAAACTGCAATCACCATCATCTCTCCCTAAAACTATTCAGCTGTTAAAAGGCGTTCACTTTTCAGTAAACCAACCAGAATTGGCCCCGAAATTCATGATTGAATCACAGCATGACGTCCTGCTTTAAATGTCTTCTCTCCTTG
>NC_045737.1:17051388-17123250 GCF_008692095.1 Etheostoma spectabile | reverse complement strand
TCTTTTCAGGCAAACGTGCAACCCTCCCCTCCCTTCCCTCCCTTCCCTTCCACCTCCGGGCATCTTTAAACACTGCAACCTGAGTTCCTTTACGGCAGACCGCGCCTTCATTTGGTCTCCAGGTTCCCTCTCCACCATCACCAAGGTCTAGGCTCCATCGTGGAGGAATATGTCTGGCTTCCTTACCCCTTTAAAATATTTTTAACGATGGAGTCTAATACCCAAAGACTGTACATTTCTTATTATGTAAATGTACAATAATTCTTTGCCTATCTGAAATTAAGTCTCTCTTGATTGAAATATCTCCATTGCTCCATTGTCGTAATTTTCTTTTACCACTGTGATTTAGATGTTTCTAATTCTCAATGTGTGCATTGTACATGTAAATTCTCAAGATTTTCTGGACATGTACACAAGAGTTGAAATGAAATCTTTGTGTACTAAAAAACACATAATCATTGTCTGATGATTGTCTTATCATGTCCCCTGCCTCTTTCTCTTATCTGTCACGTGTGCACCAGCAGGTCTGTCTGTATACTTACCCCAACATCGAATTGAATAAGAATTTATTTTCTCAATTCAGTCAAAATGAAACCATAACTCAAACCTTAAACTCTCCAATCCAAGTATTAAAGCAATCAGATTGGAAGCGAGAACAGCTATCTGGCCCACAGCCTTGTGGGTTAAATGGTAGTTGAAGCATATGCAGAGCAGTAAATGACGAAGTGAGCCTAAAAGAAAGAGCGGGTCAGGGACAATATAGAACCTGGAGCAGATATCGTCTGTCTCGACTTTCAGAGAGATGAAAGTCTCTGCTAGATGCCTGAATGATGAACAATGTTAATAACTTAATAAATGGTTGTTGGACAATAAAACATTCATGCTCGACTGACGGCAGTTCAGTGTTTGAGCTCCCAGTAAAACAGATTGTAATGAAACTTTAGGATTTATATAACTGAATAAAGCAAAACAAGAATTCCATCAAACTAAAGTAAATGCCACAGTATAAATGCTATAAATCATTCCTGTCTCTTTCTCAGAGATCCTTTTTTTATCTTCTTAGATAAGAATCACACAACTTTTGGGGATAACTTCTGATCCTACTCAAATCCTGTTATCCGCCACACCCAGCTCCCACTTGTTCACAAATTACCACAGAAAAACCATCAGCCTAATAAATCCATTCTCCACCAGCAACAGTGGCATTTGGGCTAACCGCCACTCCTAAACACTCATATAAATTCATAATCATGCTCCAATTTCTGGGCCGCCGGCAGAGGCTGTGATGAGCACTCATTAAGGCCGATAGATGGGTGGATGGATGGAGGGGAAGGTTGGCAGCATGAGGCTATTAGGGGTCTGGCGTTGACATCCCTTCTCACCTAACTTGTCATTAATGGCAAAGGGGCCAAAGCCCTGATTAACATGGATGAGCTTTTGTCCGCAGAGAAAAGAAGATACATACTCACATTCCCCCTTGAGGCACCACCAAAGCCGTTGCTTCCTCTCTCACACACACATACATCATCTCACTGCTCTGACATGGTTTTGTGCAGTACACTTAACTACACAGTGGATATCCCACGCAGCAGACCATGTGGGACCAATAATCCTGCGGGGTCAGAGGTCGCCAGCTAATGTGACGACGTATGGGTCCAGGGTAAAGGCGGATCTGTATCTCAGCGGATTGTCTGGGGAGCAGCTACATCGATTTGACGCCGGCTGAATTTTCAAAGAACACTATGAGTTTTTTTCTTCACAATAAAAGGCAATAAATGTGTCTTCGGATTACAGATCACTACATGAAACAGCTCTGCACCAATAAGGAGTCATTTTAGTCATGGAGTTCCTGCATTTAATTGTGAGATTAATTTTACTTTGTGATTTACTTTGTGTTGTGTTTTATATGGCCAACGATAAGAAAAACAAACCAAACTACAGTCTTTAAACGTAACTATAATACAGCTGCAGAAAATAGTTGTCGCTGACTGGTTATCAGATCCCATATTGGCCGGCTCAAGCATAGCTCCAGCCAACAGTTTAGTTCCCGTTCTAAATCAGTGCACAAGTGTATCAAACTGCAGGTAACCATAGCAATGGCACTTTTGATTCAATCGATGATACCAGATTAACCTGTTTCCAGACCTCTGTACCATCGCCTACATCCCAGATTTGTCCAGCAACCAAAATGTATCTTAAATTGTAGGGGAGGCCGGGGATTACTGTAACAATGTAGATGTCATCTTCCTAAACAGCTAGCAAGCTATCTAGCTACAAGATTTATGGCCCTATTTTAACGATCCACTTTTGCTAGTTTAACAGCAAAAAAAGGGTCAGTGCGCCAGGTGCCTGGTTCAAAAGGGTTATACTTAGTGTCTTAATTAATCTTAGGTGTGTTTTGGGCATAACATGCAATAAACCAATCAGAGTCTCATCTCCCATTCCCTTTAAAAGCCAGGTGCGTTTGTACCTTGGCACATTGCTATTATGATGGCGAATTTGTTAAGCAGGAAGCTGAGATTTTCAGGAGAAGAAATTGATCTGCTCGTGCTTGAAGTAAAAGCGTCCAGGCAGATCATATAGTAATACTATTTCACATTGTAATACTTTTTATTAAATTATTAATACATTAGGTGAGAAGTTGTTAACTACATTGAGTTTTTATGTAGACATACACAGGATTGTACTGATAATTTACCTGGGAGAGATTCATGTCTATCCAAGCCAAAGTGCTCCAACTATGAGTCACCTGGAGAAAATGAATGGGACTTTAACTGAAGCTGAACCAAGGGCACCTCAAATTGTTTCTCTCACTTTCCACTTTTACAGAACTTTTAGTACTTGTCCATGTTGGCATAAAACTTTACCATCAAAGTTCATTCTTGACCTTGGAATCCCAACTCAAAGTACACCTACTACCTTTCACCAGTGCTTGGAACCATTTCACAGGGCTCGATCAGTAGATAGAGTGGTAATTTATGTTTTAATTCATTGATGTGCCATTACTGCATTGTATATGTATTTTGTACTTCATTCCATGTTAGTATATAGCTCAAACAATTTTAAGACAGCCTCTCTTTTTTCCTTTAGTCATTGCCATGAAATAATCACAATATGTCACTCCGAGGTATCCTAAACTAGAAAATAATGGCCTTGCTTCCACTTGTACAAACACATTAATGGTTTTATTTAACTACTATTATCTACCGGCATTTGCACATTTGATCATAGAGTTTTACTTAATTAGTGAATAGGTCATCTTTTGTGGTAATTGAAACTGGATCAATTTTACTCCTGTGTTTTCCAACAATGGCTATGTAAACAAACCTTCAACAGCACCAGACAAGAAAACATTAATACCTGTATTTAGTTGCGGGTCTACTGTTATTTGCTCTTGTATTAAAACACCTAAAAGATTAATTTGAGAGTAATAGCAGTTACGGTCCAGTCAGTGCAGGGGTTAACTTTGTTTATATTTGGTCACAGGTTGATCACAGGTTGTTTCCTTCAGTATGTACCACCTCATAGCTGCCCATTCTCTCTCAGTGATATTCAACGCTTGATCTCAGTCAACACAGCCACAACTTTATCAGTTTCCTGCGCACCACCGAGAAAACTAAATCCAATAAAAAATGTATTTTCTGTCTAAATTGGGAGATGTTACTGATGACGGTGAAATAACACATTGACAGGTTCTCAAAAGAGATACATAATGAGAGGGGTGAGGACAGAAAGAAAAAGGAAACAGAGAAAGGGGAAAGGAAAAGGGGGTAGAGAAATATATGATGTGTACACCAGCTCAGTGAAAGCAAACAGCTAAATTAGTCATGGAATGGATGCAAATTTGCTTCCCCTGAGCGTTCAATGGTAGAATTACCCTGAGAGAAGCAGAGGGTGAATCATGCCAACCCCCGGTGCCATGTGATTTATTAGCAAACATCCAATTCAATAAGAAAGTGCTTAACATTCAAAAAGCTGTGAAAGTCTCATAAGGTGGCATTAACTATATGATATTACCGTTTCCACTGGCAGAGGGGAAGAGGCCGTGGAAAAACCTTCCAGAACGATCTTGGTGTGACAGGCCAAGTGGGACTGTAACAGACTGAAAACTCACTTGGCCTTTTCCACGCATTCATGTTACTACTCATTAACATAGACAACAAGATTTATTAATTGGCACTCCAGTCCAAAGGGCCTCTCTGCTTTGAAAAGGGCACAGAGCGAGAGACAGATAGACAGAGACAGATGTTGAGAAATACAGACAGGAGAGCAAGAGAGGGATAGAAAGGCTGCAACATAGGCTAACTGAAATTTCTGCCTCACTCGTGGCTAGAAATTAAAGTTTAAGTGGTGCTGGGTATCCAGTGCACTTGTGTTTAGTAACTAAAACTATTAGCTAACTAATCAGTATCTCTCAGTGCAAGAGTGCAACGGATTAATCTTGAAAGAGAGATTAAAGTATGATTAGCAATCATTTAACTGTGTCATGAGCACAGTTGGTTTGATTGATTTATTGATTGTGTTAGTTTGTAAGCCTATACCTGTACTATGTGTGTGATTGAGTGTTTTCTGGGACTAAGTGGGATGTGTAGGAATTGATTGATCACAGAAATTGGTTTTCACAATTTAACGTCATATTAGTAAATGGGGAAAGGATGGGGTCCTTAAGCTATTAGCCCCTAAGTGATGTTAGATGTTGATGAAAATATGTTAACACATACAATGTTCTGTCTAACTTGAAAACATGAACACAACAAGGAAAGCTTAAAATAAAAAATAAAACTTTTTATTTTTGGGATTTCAAAATTGATATCTGGATGTAATCAATCATGTCAAGTTGGGTTAAGATTTGATGACATTTTCACAGGGGCACCGGCAGATGCATCAGTCATCACACCAAAACAAATAATATTAATATTGATACTGTATTGACTCTATACAGGTGTGCTCTTCAACTCTTTCTGTAGCAGATCACTCTGGGAAATGGGTGGCCGATGATGTGTTGAGAGAAAGTCCATGTTTTTTTTCCATTGATGACCAAAAGATTTCGTGTTTAGCATGGCGAGCAACTTAGTACTCAATTAAATTATCCTTCCTGTTTAGGTTAGGTAGTTTTAAAGTAATGTCTTGTGTTTTAAGATCCAAGAGCACACCTTATTTCTTGATTCTTGGGATGAAATTTAAATATTTTTGTTGTGTGATGGTTGTGTAAGAGTCTTTTACTGGCCCTGTTGTTGTGAATACTTCATTCTTGTTTTTCTGAGAAATCACTGATTTCAAGGATGAGGAATATCTGTCTTTCTAGCGACGCACTGATGTGAAAATTGTGGCCAATACCAATAACCAATATTAATATTGGTGCTATGGCCTATTTCGATATTTACCGTCAATATGTCTGTATAGAAAACACATTTTTATGATAATCAAATAACTTTTGTGATTTATTTTCAGAAATGACAGATATTGGTTAACTTTACCTGTGTGCAAAATAAGACTGTCATCAGATTTTCAAAAGAAAAAAATATTTAAAACAAAAATACATTTTTATAAAGGATGCAAGTGTGTCCTGAATTCACACTATAAATAAGCCAACCCTGAGTATTCTCAATAAACATCTAACTCATATGAGACCAAGTCACCATATTATGTACATTTTACAGCATGAAACTTTAGTACAGTAGTACAGTACAGTAGCCTTAAATGGCCAAAGCCAAAAGTGTTGAAAAAGGTAAAATGTGAAAATGGAGCCAGAACAAACTGGACTGAACAGACACTGGCCTTTGCAGTCTTCTGAACTGTAAGTACAGCAACAAAGTACTGTAACTGCCCAGTACTTTAGGGTTAGGCCTAAACCTTGGCCTTCCGGGGCTTTGGAAGCAGACAAATGTTGTGCTTAACAAACAGGAGCATTTCTGCTCTCTCTGTACCAATCCTATTCCTCTTTTTACTGACATCATTTGAAGCGGCGAAGAATAGACGTTCACTATTCACGCTTGTACATGGAGCTGACAGAAAACAAAGCATTTGATAAGCCATAGTGGAGCACAATATATCGGCGGCCGATATATATTGTTCACCACTATGGCTATCAAATGTCAACATCTTCTTGCTTGTATCTATATAAGGTCAGCTCACATTTTAGACATATCAGCATAGTTAAGTTCAGAAAAAGGGCTTCTTGGTGAAACACTCTTCTGACAATGAATGTTTATATATCTTTCATTTTGGTTTCCTTTGCTTGCCATTGATTAGTGGTCTGCACTGTTCAAGCACAATCTTTTTATTACAAGTTTTTTCTGCCTGAGATTTGTAGTAGAGAAAAAAAACAAGGTACATAATATTAGTCAACCACTCAAAGTAAATCAGTATTTACATGTAAACAATAGTCCCCTAATGTATATGCATATTTACTGTGAGTGTACACTTTATGACTCAGACTAATTTAAAACTAATTACTTCCCTATATTCCCTATATTAAACTTGGCAACATCCTTGGACTCAGCATTTTCTTTTTGTCATGCTGGGAAACAACTCATTAATAATAGGATGGGGAATGTGTTTTGCTCCTTAGTCATCAACAATTGATACAGATGGTACAGATGTAAACAGCAGGGGGACTAAACTAATGAAAACTAATACTTGCTTCAGGTTTTGAATGTTATCAAAAATCTTTTGGAGCCGAAAAAGGTAATATAATAAAATACAACAATACAGATGAAGATTTTTTTGATGCAGATTTTGTTTTACTGTCACAACCAGCAAAGTAAAAAACTGTGATCTTAGATGCTAACGTAACGTAAGGTTGAAGCGAGTAGAAGAAATAACAATCTTCAACCAAGAGCCTGAGTCATTACCATCGGGACAAGAAAAATCTGCAAAGCTTATTAAGCACAAATATATTTAAAATAATTATTATGTCCACAGACAGAGTGAAAACGGTGATGGACATTACATATAAACTAAACATGTATTCCTCTTCTTAAATTATTCCTGGGTTAAGTATAAAGCTCCATTAAGCAATAGTTTTGAAGAAAAATGTGGAGCCAGTACTGCTCTACAGCTCTGTACTGCCTTCTGGCCAGTCACTTACCAGACAAAAATTACCTTATCTGCCATTGGAACAGAAAATATGCGCTATTTGATAACGTTCTTGAAGATCCCAATAATGAATACTTGTCCTTTCAGTATTCTGCTAAAATAAAACAAACTGCTTGTTGAATTTAAAACAAATGAAAGACAATCTTTTCCAACATTTTATTGAACAAATTGAACTTTGAATTGAACATAAAAGGCAGCACTAAAAAAGGATGATGGTTACATTTCAAAGTGCAGTTTTCTACTGATATTTTCTTTCATCAAAAAAAAAAAAGGCTGAGTGTCTTTTGTCATTGGCAGTTAATATCGCGATGACAAAAAAATATTATATATTGTGCAGCCCTAGATGAAACACAACTATATATATTTGGATTTGCACTTTACAGTTGTTGAGAAAGGAGATTAAAATTTCCCCACACAGATGAAAGTTTGCTTTCTTATCTTTCTTTTGCATTACAATTTCTCAAGCAAAACTGGACGCCTTTTCATCTCAGGGTGAGGCATTCTTGGAATTATAGATATTACTGAACACATTGGTAAGGAGGCAATTTGCTCATTAATTATTTGGAGGGATAGAAACCAGCCTGTGGTTCACTGCAAGCTGAAAGGAAAACACATTATCTCACAGGCAAATGCATTAAACAAAGAATCACAAAGCTATCAGAAAGAAGATAAGGGTCCGTAGAGGCAGATCAGAGTATTTGCTGAGTTTATACAATAAAAGCGACTGGAAACAATTTTTGGAACATAATTGCCGAAAATCTCCGTTACAGATACACATCTTGTGCAGCTGAAGACAAATACACATTGAAATGGAGGATACTGTGCTTTAGAAAGGCCATTAGGATGGCCTGAAAGCTCTTAATGACAACCTTAGAGATAAACCACAATGTGGCCAACCTTAATAAATGTTTTGTTATGTTTTGAGTGGCTTGATTACTGCAGTTTTTAAGACTGTGGGAGGATACCTGCTTGAAGGGACATGTTTACAATCTGTAAAAGATCACTTATGTTTTCAGTGATGTATCGTTTTCTAATTACCTCTGTTTTTTTCACAGATATAGTGGTTAAAAACCACACAAGAATGGTCAGGGAGAGCAACATCATTCACCGCAACTTTGGAAATGTTCAGACCTTTAGAGATAATTAAGTCCAAGATGTGACCCTTGTTGTGAGTGGCCATAGTCACATGTTAAATTAGCCCATAATTATCAAAGATACAGCACAGTTCCTTTGCACCTCTATCCTCAGGGTTGTCAACATGAACGTTGAAGTCACCACTAACAATTACACAGTCAAAGTGAACACAGATCATAGACAGCAGTTCAGCAAAGTCATCAAAAAAGGCTGCACAGTACTTAGCTGGTCTTTTGATATTTAGAAATATAGCTCTAGCAGTGGACCTTAGCTGAAGAGCCAAATACTCAAAGGAAGCAAAATTTCCAACAGATATTTGCGTACATAGGAATGAGTCTTTAAACAAAAAAGCGACCCCACCTCTTCTTTTATTAACTCTGTTTTCACTCATAAATCTGAAGCCAAGGGGGGCTGACTCAATGAGAACAGCAGCCCTGCTATTCTGATCCTGCCAAGTTTCAGTTAAAAACACAAAATAAAATCAAGATTGTGTTGAACAATAAAATCATTGATTAAAAACAATTTACCTGCTAAAGATCTGATGTCTAAAAGATCTATTATTATATTATATATCTATCTAAATTATCTGCCTTGTTTTTTGTGGCAGGCTGTAGCTGACGAGGAATGAGCACTAAATTGAATATGTTAGCAGTTGAGTGTTTCTTATTGTATTGCTGCTTCACCACTTTGTGTGGTCTGTTTATAATATCAACTGGAATGATGTAGCCGTTTTGTGGACTAGTAGAGGAGGAAGAGGTTATGGAAGAGAGCATCTGGGAATTGTGTATTTGGGATGTGAACCATCAGTTATTCCTCTCCGTTCGCAGGCCATGGTGCAGTCACCAATAATTATTGTGGTTAGGGGGAAAGTGGACAAGGAGGTAGGGAATATGGCGGAAGCTCCAGCAATCCCAGTCTTTGGGCACAATCCAGGACCGCCAGCCGCCAGCTCCGTTAAGGCGTCGAAGCGATTTAAAAGGCTGAAGGTGGGAGGCAATGTAGAAGGCGATGGAGCCTTATCTGAAGCCCTCTTACGGCTGCTAATCACCTCGGTTCAGGGCCCCTTGATGTTCGGTGTAGAGCAGGATGATGGGCGCTGGGTGGTAGGCAGATGGATCCCAGTTTCCATGTCCTGGAGGGCCGCCGTGAGAGATGAAATCCAAAGTGAGCCACGTCCAAGCAGGTGGTTGGTAAAGCATCCTTGTTTTTTTTGGTCCGCTGAAAGCCTACAAGTCTCTTCTTTGAAATCTGCAATTTCTTTGTTTGAGTTTTTGAATAAAGATGAAATCTTGCATGGAAATGGGGACTTGCCGAGTGTGGGAGTAGTCATGGAACTAGCGAGTTACCTCTAGCAAGTTATCGGTAGCTTAGCAGCATAGCTTAGCTGTCAATCAATCAATCAACAGGTAGAGGCTGCCTAATAACCTCCGCAGTTTGTCCTTTGGACAGACAGTTTTCAGAGACACCAGGGTTAAACAGCTGCCGGCTAGCTTAGCCACAGACAAGCATAGCTTTAGCTTGCTGCAACAATCCTAACTTGAAGTCCAACGTGTGTCTTTAGAAATTCATCTCTCATAAACATTTGTAGTTCTTCCGTCCATTAAAAAATGTTAAAGACATAAAAATCCACAATGTAGTCCACAAAAACGCTGTGAAAAGCTTTTTTGTACACTGTAAAAAACTTTTTTTGTACTCAACGTACGCTGTAACGTATTTTCCCCTCTCACAACAACAACATGAGGGTGCATTAGGCTCATAACATTTTTATTTAATTAACACTATTTTAAAATCCAACTTGCTTTGATTATCAGTTACCAATGTAATTTCTTCAGTTTTCACAGTTAAAATGTCAGTCATCTATCAGTGCCAAAACCAAACCTCCGTTTCCATTTAACATGGTATGCCGGGCATTCTTGCACATTTAGCTAAATAGTCTTTGTGCCGTATTATGCAGTGATAATGAGATATTAGGGCATATCTCAGGGAAAAATATGTGTCATGGGGTCAGAGGGTAATCCCTAGTTATTGTGTCCTGGCCACAGTGTCAGGCAATTAAGCAAGAGAAAGTGAGGACCTAAGGAGCATTGTGAGCTAATTAAAATCACGAGGATGGTAATAGGGGGAAATATGGGTTGTATGGAAGGAACCAGGTTTCACAGAAAGCCATCCATTAAAGTGTGAAATAGCCTTATGTGTGATATTTTAGTTTTTTTCAGGGTTCAGGGTTTGCTATGGTGAAATGTTTGCATGTTGTTTTTCATCCAAGAAAGGCAAGGAATCTAGATTACAATGCAGGATTTAAACTTCAGGTATTTAATATTGCGTCAAGGAAAAAAAACAGAAACCAACTTTGCATTGAAGCCAATAACCTCTCGCATACAGATACAAAACTACAATGACGAGTGCCTCATGCCAGAACTGAACCACCAACTTGATGCCTGCCAGCACCATCCTCCAACCAATTATGATGTATTAGGAGAGGTACTTGGCTATCAGAGAAGCCAACAGATCTACCCTGTCTCAATGAGTTGCAACATTTCCAGGCACACACAGCCATTGATTAGAGGGGCTCACAGCCTGCGGTCTATCAGCGCTCAGGGACCGGTAATCAATTCCCTAATGCCATTTGAGCCTATTCACTGCAGCTATGATCCAGTCCAATGTTCAGCTACAGATGCACACACCCACATGCACGGACATGTGTGGATGTAGTCCTGTCGGCAACCAAGCACACACCAAATATAACCCAGATGGCCATCGTAAAAGCAGAGGACAACTCCCAAATATTAACTTACCAAGTGTAGCAGTGATAGGGCACTGTCACCTAATGGCATTATCAAAATGAGAGCAGCTCTCCTGAGGCAGACTCTGGTTCCTGATTACCTAGCCATGGTGGAACCTGTTCATGGTCAAATCTGATCAGCATAGCACCAGACACAGGCATGACTGGTCAGGAACTCAGCCCAGAGGCCCCTTATCCTTATCTCTAACGACAGGCCGTTGATTCTTTATGGGCAATGTTGTCCTCCCAGGAATTAATCTGATCGGGCTCTGGTGGGTGATTATGTTCTAATAAATCTGAAAGGCTGAAAGGAAAGGTGGGGACCTAACTTCCTTTCAGTGCTACTTGGATCAGATGGAATAATGTTGTGAAACCTTGTACAGATCAGGGAGAGCGAGGACTGAATCTGTGAATATTTGCTTCAGGCGGGCAATCTGCTGTAATTGACTGACCAGTAACAACTTGGAATATTGTCTCTAAGAAACTTTATAAACAAGATAATTGACAGTCAAACAAATGTGTGCAATAACAACCACATAGCCTCAGTCCTAACTTACAATAAATGGCATAATTCTGTTGTTGCTTATATATCATCTTTGGTCTAAGCCTATGTACATACATATACTATATACTTATGATGTGCTCGCTAATAATATTTACGTCATTTTACCTAATGGGATACTTTGCTGATTTTATTTCAGACCTGTGTCATCTTTGTGTAGGCAGTGGGTTTATGTGAACAGTGTGTGGCTTCACTCCGTGGCACCAGTGCATGGGGCTCGGAGCAACCGAGGTCTGTGGATCTTAGTGGACCTCCGTGGTGTATTTCACACAATCCGGCAAATCCCGGCAGCCCCATTCTTCCGCACACACTTTAATGCAGGACTTCTATTTGTAATGGAGTGTTTTTATAACATTGCATTGCTAATTTTATAAAAGCAAAGGATCTGAATACTTCCTACCCTGATTATATTCCTATAATTATTGTTATATCTAATGGGGGGTGCGCTGAAATTATAACAAAAGACAAAAAGAGAGCATCATTAATAATCGTTTTATCTTGATTATCTTTTTTTCATAATTGTTGGAAGCTAAAATCGTAATTGAAAATAAGATTTGAAAAATCGCACAGCCCTACTGATCAATGAAACTGTGAAAATGTGATTCTTCAGAAGAAACTGACATATATTTAACAAGTGTGTGGAGCTTCTATATCAAACATAATATATGTATGTGCTAAATTAACTAACATGACTGAAGAGTTTGTAAGGATCAAAACTAATCATTTTTTGTGTGATGATAATGATAATAATAATGAACTGATAATTATCATTACAGATGTAAACACACCTTTGACAGCATCAGAATACATTAATCAGGGCGGCCAGATAGCTCAGTTAGTAGAACGGACGTCCATATATAAAGGTTTATTCCTTGACGCAGCGGGCCTGGGTTCGACTCTGACCTCCAGACCTTTGCTGCATGTCATTCCCCCCTTTCTCTCCTACTTTCATATCTTCAGCTGTCTGGTCAAAAATAAAGGCCGATAATGCCCACAAAATGTCTTAAAAAAAGAATAAATTAATAACTTCAGACCTGTTGATCGATTTGAGAGTGAAAGCAGTTTCCGATCCTTTGCTCAGAATGTTGTTGGTGCTTTGACCTTTATGTTTGCATTTGTATCATGGTTTGGGCTATTCAGTAAACACAGAGCACCAACTGTTTGTCATTAAAAAAATCCAGAAAGGTATACAACTTACTTTGGTGTCTGTGTGTCATCCAAGCGGTTCCCCAGCTGGAACTCGTGGGACTTGCTGCGGTGCAGTGCGGTGAAGCCTGGCAGCAGATGGATGAGCTTGCGGCTAGGTGGAGGTGGCGTGCCCGGGGCCTTCACTTTGTTTCTACGCCGCATGGGGGGAGTGCCAGGCGGCGTCATGGTGTTGACCACTAAGGGAGTCCGAGGAGGTGTGTGGCCAAAATGCCTCTGGCGGGGTGAAGGGGGCAGGGAGCGATGACCATAGTCCAAGGGAGGGAAGAACCCGGTGGCGGGGCTGTCAACGGTCAGTCGATCAGCATATAAAGGGGGGGCCAGGGCCTGGGGGCTGTGGCACATGTGCTGGTTGAACTTGGACTGGACTTTGGGGCTTTGGGCGAGCTGAAACCGGATCCACTGACTGACCTCTGGCTGGCACACCGGAGTGTTTTCTTTGCCCGATTCAGAGGTGGGCCACTGGATGGACCAGTCCTGCTTCTCCTGGCTCCCTGTTAGAAGAGGACAGAGATAAGGACTCATTTAACGCCACCAGAACACCTGGTTGTGACAAACTGTATACAACGCATATTCACACTATTACAAAAGAACATACAGTATGTTCTTGTTTATCTTCAGTGTAGCCGTGCAAAAAAATTGTTTAGTTTAATTTGTCCACGTTTCGAAATATCTGTCTGTAAGCTTTCTGCCTCAAAACCTATACAATGGAGGTAAATGGGGTTAGGATAACTTTTTGATCAATCTATTGATAAAAAATTCCATACAAAAAAATCAAACAGCAACATTTGTCCCTTTAACTCTGGATAATCCATAGACCTCAAAATTTCATTGGAACAACTTTTTACTGATGAATTATATATATTGTATCTCATAGGTTTTCCTCTTAACTATTGATTGACCTTAATTATTTATTTTTTAATTATTGACTTTTTTTAATTAGTTGCATTAGTATATACTCTGTAGCAATTTGAGATTGCTGAAGTACAATACAAATAAAATGTATTATTATTATTATTATTATTATTATTATTATTATTATTATTATCTCTATTATTAATTAGTCACTATGACAACTGTTGAAAACGTGTCCTTATGTAAAAAGATGTTGCTGTTGAATTTAACAGATTTTAAGCATTTAAAGTATCTCCATTGTAGAAATGTCATGGGGTGATGTATCAAAACCTGGGCAAATAAAACCCAAAATATCTGCATGTCTAGATACCACTTGTGGTGAGTGAGAAAATAGTAGTTCTTTTATATAATTTGGGTGAAATTTTTTTGGTGTAAAATGGTGTATCAAGTGAACTCAAGTGGTTCTTGTCATGCACCTAATACTAAAACATCCATTAGCCCTACTTCTCGATTGCAGCAGTAAGAGTAATCCTGGCAGCAGGCAGACATTTACGCCCATCAAATGTACTCAATTTGGAAATGAAGAATTAACTCCACTGTTATCAGTGCAGTGATGTTCAAAGATGATGATGTTGAGCAGATTAACCATGAATGGATGGAGCAAGAAAGTGAGGAAAATGGAAGAGTGCACCAAACACAGCAGGGCAAAGGCAAAGCTGCATGAGTCATAACACAAGCTGACTTCTACCGAAACTAAACTTTATGTTTGATGAGAAACAGAAAGCAAAGGAGGCAAAATAATTTAAGGTGAGCTGCCAAAGTGAGTGTTTTTGAGCTCAGATGACAATACTTTACCTCCATTACTGTGCAATGTATCCTCCTCAAGTTGTTCTTCAGAAAGAAAAAGAAAAAAGAATGTGGTTATTGATCTTGCAGAGACACAGCTGAAAGTGTCTGTAACATCCTACGTGTCTTCAATCTGCAGGTATGCATAGCCAAAAGGCTCTTCAGCAAAACAAAACATAACCGTCGTAGAATTGATCGTGGGTACATCTCAGCAGATGCAGTATCTCATACATAACTCTGGGCAAAATTTACTTCAGCCTTCAAAAACTGCTATTGACCGCCAAGCTAAATTTGATGTACAATGTCTGTCAGTAACACTGCACTTTTTGTTTGTTTTTAGTTTTGTGTCATTATATTTCTTCCCTGCGACATTGTCTCTAAGGAACTATAAGCATCAAAAACACAAACTTCAAACACAATATTAACACCAGCAACATCAAATGAACCACGAAAACATCTCCCATAAAAAGGTCCCGGTGGATTGCAAAACTTGATGGAAATAAAGCCTGCAGCCTTTCCTATTCGGTAATGTTATGAAGAAGAGGCAGCGTAGAACGCTGAGTTGTGGGAAAAGACGGGTGCACAGACACAAGGGACGTAATATGCAGGGACTTTCAAGGGTCTCATTCTCTTTTTTTAAATATTCTTTAGTCATCTTGACGGAGGTTCTTACATTGCTTATTAAAAAGCCCCAAAAAAGAGTTTTTAAGTTAAGTTTTCCATCACCAAAGGTTATGTTTATTGCTATACACACACATATACACATACATATATATATATATATATATATACACATATACATACATATATACATATATATATATACATATACATACATATATACATATATATATATATATATATATATATATATATATATATATATATATATATATATACACACACACACACACACACACACACACCCCTTGCGGGATTAATAAACCATACTTACTCCCATGTACAGTGGTAAAAACATAAGAATCAGTGGCTACTCCTACTTTGTGGCTCTATAGTTTTACCTATGACACATTCACCAAACATGAAGAAAACATATATGTCAAAGGCTGCAAAAACAGTAATGCACACAAAACATTACAGTGAACCTAATTATGTTACTTCTTAGTTCCTGCTCTCAGGTTTTTTTTCTAACAAGTGAACCAGGTGTTGATTTTGTTTGTCATGGAAACTTGCTGAGTCTCACTGATGGGAAAACTTGGGAGCTCACATTTGAAGACATGTACTCAAATTAATATTTTACATTGACTGATGTTCCAGAAATACAGATCACATTTGTGACGATTGATTAGCCTCCAGAATATATATACCCTGTTGACTGTAATTCACATCAGAAGGGTCTCTTGAGTGGAGCTGTTGCTGCTGTTCTGCCCCTTAGTGGGGATGTCTGAGGACCACACTTACACTTGTGCACCCACATTAATAAGAGACCCACATCTCAACCCTAAAAACCCCTTCAGAAAGACATCAACATGTAGAAAGGACGAGTGGGCCCAAAAGACCTCTCATTTACAAAAGTGAGGGGGATGCTCAATCAAGCCTCCTTAATTAGCAGCAATAAAACCACAACAGGTCACTCACAAATGTAAAAGTTCAGCTTGACCCATGAATGACTGAAACTAATCAACAGCCACTGAAGAGTTCACACCACGGAAAATGAGAATACAGACAGGAAACAGAAAGCTGAGGCTGAAGCTTGGCAGGTACAGAGGTGCTTAGTCTGGGGCAACAAAAGTAGAGGATAAAGCCTGACATCTGACTTTGCCCCTCCCCTTCTGCTATCTGCGTGTTACCGTTCGTCAAATTGCGTTGTTCCTACGGAACGCTGAAAATTTGACGAAAATTTGGACCATGCAATAAGGCCCTCCTGCTTGGTTCTTTTGGTGAATGTTATGAAGATTTATAAAGAATTTGTTTACGAGATTTACTATCTAACAGCAACGTGCTGGCATGTTTGCACACCGATTATCATTTTCCAAGCATGGCCTATCGTCTGCAGTTAGTTCGCAAATAACATCAAACAAAGAGAAAAGGCGTGAGAACCCTGCAGTTAAGGGGGGTAGCTGCAGGACAAGATAAAGAAACTGATAGAAAATTGTGGCTGGACAGTTCTCCATCGCATACATTCGTCGGCAACGCTAGATCGAGAGTTATCCTGCAAATGCCAACGTTTCGGGATCAATTGGTGCGTATTGCTGTGGACAAAGAAAGTTACAGCGATACACTTTTAATACCAAATTATGTTTTACGATGTGTAAATCAAATGTAAAGAGCTCACCTTACTGTATTGTGTACAATAAAAGAATCAACTTCAATTCATATTTTACGTGGCATTTCCTTTTGCATGGAATTAATCATCCAGAGATCGCCTTCCTACTGTACGTACAAATGTTCCACCAAAACAAGTTCCTTCCCATGACCATTTTGCAGAGGCACCATCACTGCATCTGGAGCTTAATGGTGCCCAAGACGGTTGTAAATGGTTTAAAGAAATGCAAACCAGCCAGAGTGTTTTTTTCTCCTATCCTAGAATGTGTGTGTAGTGTAGCCAGACCTTAGTGAGACTAAGAGGTGCTTAATACCTGACATATGAGGTGCCAATTTGTATTGTCCATTTAAAAATTAGCACCTTGCAAAATCTAACAAGAAGTTTTTGCAAATGGTGACAAATCACCTTTGATTTAAAAAAAAGCTTCCTTTCTGTAATTACATTCTTGCACAAGGCAGCCTTTCTTTAAAAATGCTTTTGACAGTGCTTATCAAGCTGATATCCAAGTGAAATTTTGTTTGCAGGAGAAGCAATGAACTTGAATCACACTCACTGTTCATCAAGCTCACTAGTATCTTAGCAACTGCTTCAGCAAAATAGTAACAAGACTTGACTTGATGAATTTCCTTTTTCACATGATCTCACCTAAGCAAAAGCCTCAGGCAAATCAAATAAAAAAGATGAAGATGAAGAACACAGACTGAGCATAACACCTTTGATAACTGTGATTTCAGTTAATTTGTGTGGCTTGTGCTTGTTAGAGATTAAGCTTAAGAAGTTACTTTTCATGTAGAGCTTTAATAAAAGTCTTGTAGTTTATTACAACTTGTAGAACCCATTTCAACAGAGCCGTAGCCTGCTGATATAAAGGCTTGACTCTATGAGTATCTGTGAAAGCACTCCTACTGCTGCTGAAATCACATTACAATGCTGCTTTCTTTTTACTTTATTGCTACATTTCTTTGAGATGCATTTATATTTAAACTGTATCATAGTGCAAAATTATCATAAAAAATACACAATTTTCATTTTAAACTGTAAAAGAAATGATGATGCTTTGAGCAAGCAATCAATGTCACATTCTCCAGCATGAATTTCCTAATAGACCAATCTTTACTCCCATGTATTGGCAAATGCTGTTCGCTTTCATGTATGACTTCAGATGGGATTTTTGGAGCCACATCATCATCAGTCTTCTATTCTCTCCTCTCACCTTAATAACCCTGCATCTCCACATCAACTGTCAAACCAAACAATACACCTGAAGCCTTTAGCTTTTCCTCTGCTGTGATTAATGCAAATGGCACACCCCAACACCATTAATGGGGCAATCTTAACATGCGGTGAGGCTTTGAGAAAGGCAGATAACAGACTCGTAATTGGACTAATTACCTCGAGGTGTGTTGCTTCTTTGGGCTAAATGGCAGTAAAATGCCACCAGGACAAAAGCTGCTTTATCTTACTGCCACTGTAAACAGGATTTGGCGTATAGGGCAATGGCTGCGTTCAATAGATGCAGTGTCCCTTTTTTAATCTTGACACTTTTAAGTTGAGGGTTTGTAGACGTTCTTGCAGTGTAATCAATGGGGCTCAAAGTTAGACTCTGCTAATTAGTTAACAGCTAATAAGGACCACCCTGGAGGGTTCAGGAAGATGGGTGTTGGGGGTTCGCTCAATGCTTCTTTTGGTCGTTTTCCTTCCCTGTTGCATCTGCTCTTTTCTTCCCAACATGACGTTTCTTCTTCACCTCCTGTTGTCATTGCCTCTTTCTCACCCTAATTTTCTCTTATTCTCTTATTTCATGTTCCATCATCCCCCACATGCCTCCTTCACTTTCTTTTCCTCTACTCCAATCACCACTCTTGCATATCCTGTGCCTCCCTCTTCTCTCCCCTTCTTCATGTCTTTTTTTCCCCTGATGACATTTTAAGCTAATTAGGTGTTTGCACGCATTTGAAGATGTCTTAAGGCCGGGCATGCAGACGTTCCTTTTAGCTATCAAAGATTACAGTGAAAAGGCACCAAGGAGACCTGTCGTGCTGAGTAAGATCAACACTATTATCCTGATCATCAGAATAACTCATATTCAAGAAATTGTCCATGTACAAAAGATTGCTTGAGTGTGTGTCTGAGGACTTGTCTAGAGGGACGGGCTGGATAATGTGTGTATATTGCGGCACACAGGACCGACCGGCTGCTTCCGAATAGTGTGACTCATCCACATCGCAACTCATGGACTGCAATCCCAAGAGCCTGTAGTGAAAATTCTATTAACTTGCATTAGTTTCCTTCCTCCACCGTTACAGTGCAACATACATTCACTTATTATGTTCTCTATTGCTCCGTGATGTTTTGTGATGTATAAACTGCCAAGATTGTAAAATGTATGAATGTCCATGTCTGCCAAATTTCACATAATTCCTGATGACTCATAAACTGGAACAACATATGTAGCATAAATCTGTACATCCTTTAAAAATATAATTCTTTAAAAAGGCTCAAGATGTAAGAACATCCTCTGTTTCTTGCTTAGCAGTGTATAAGTACTAAATGCTCTCATGAGGCTGTGCAGCCCTTAAAAACAATATTTAATAGATTCTATCAGTATAGGCACAGATCTACGGTTATTGCTATTGGGTTTTATCACTTTGCGCTTGCGCAGTCGTGAAGATCTTATTTCCCGCCCTTGCGACCAGCATGATACTGTATTTTACATGAGCAGACCCATTGTTCAGCTCCCAACATAAGCATTTTATACAGCTAATGTTATTGGAACAGGTGGCTCAAATCTTAGAGGGCTGGGCCTATACTCATAGAATCTGGAATTACAATACGTAACTATCATTCCATTTCGTAAAGGCTTCGCTATTGGGTTAGGGCGAAGCTGATGTAGTCAATGCCACCTGCGACACAGGGTCCACAAGCAGAACATAGATTAATGTCTTCCCTAATGCACTGACAGGTGATTGCATCAGATAATATGTTATTTTGATTAAAAAAACTGCCATGATAATGAATTGGCCTAAAACTGATTGTGAGGGCCAATTAATGAGTGGGAGTGCATGATTAGTGATAATTGTATCATGATTTAACAATTATGGGACACCTGCATCCCTCTAAGCCACCCAGTGCAGGAGGGATGAGGACAGCAGGCAACACACATGCAACGGCTCATCTGTCTTTGAGTGTGGATAGGGCCGAGTGGGTCATGGAGTGCTCGGACATATCACGCAGATAGAACGGGATAAATGGGCATGGAGATGCCCAGGAAGCCACTGCGCAGATGTTGGCTACTGTCATGCCCCTGAAAAGGGCCACAGACGCTGACAGTGCCCTTGTAGAATGTGCTTGGACGCCCTGGGGGGCTCCAACCTTCCGAGGTTATAAGACTGGGTGATAGCCTCGCACAGCCAGTGAGGCAGACGCTGTTTTGAAAGGAACGCTCCACAACAGATGTTGTGTTTGCCTAATGTCTGCCGTGGGTAGAACGTACTGGGATAACGAGTGCACTGAACACAACGGTGAAAAGCTTCCTCCGCATTGTTGTCATGAGGCAGGGGGGGAAAACCCTTTGAAGGAAAACAACCTCGAGCAAAAAGCTCAAATAGAACTTTCGGTGTGAATGAAGGATTTGGCTGTAAGGTGGCTGCGCTCCCATCCCCTCTAACCCCCAATTTCCACAGGATGTGTAACGGCTGCAGATCCGCTCCGGAACGGCGTCGGAGTCACTACGTTTCCATTAGAGTCAATGTGTGTATTTCCACGGACTGCAGAACAGCTGCATCCCAGCTCCGGCAATCTGCAGCCCTCCGGAGTAGATAAGCAGAGCTTCTATTTTTGCCAGATGCCGGAGAGCTCCGCAGCAATTCAGCACAAAGCAGATAGTGCGGGACAGGAGGTCGAGCACAGAAACAAATAAAACATCTGGTTAATTTTCAAAAGAAAATAGATGGTGCTCACGGCGGATCACATTTCCCTGAAGTACACCTTAAAAACACAGCAGAGAGTTGTTTCCTCTCTATTCCACTGGATGGAAACATAATGTTGTTTGTTTTGTGGTTCTTTTCTACATGAATTTGTGAGATCTCGTGGGTCCTCGAGACTCGAGCTGTCAATCATGGCCGCAGCCATTCCGCAACAAATCTGGACTTGGTGGGTATTGATCAGAGCACAGAGCTGTCACGCAGCAGAGCCGATCCGCAGCCCTTACCTATCCTGTGGAAAATTGGGGTAATGGAGAGGCAAGACATTGAAACTGACCGTGGGGCTCAAAAATTTGGGCACCCCAGGTAAAAATGTGTATTAATGTGCATAATGAAGCCAAGAAACGATGGAAAAATCTCCAAAAGGCATCAGATGACAGATTAGACATTCGTATAATATGTCTCAAAAAGTTAGAATTTATTTCCATCATTTTTACTTTCAAAATAACAGAAAACAAAAAAATGTCGTCCGCAAAAGTTTGGGCACCCTGTAGAGTTAATACCTTGTACTGCCCTCTTTGGCAAGTATCACAGCTTGTAAACGCTTCTTGTAGCCAGCCAAGAGTCTTTCAATTCTTGTTTGAGGTATCTTTGCCCATTCTTCCTTACAAAAGTCTCCCAGTTCTTTGAAATTTCTGGGCACTTTGGCACTGCTCTTTTAAGGTCTATTTATAGATTTTCAATTATGTTGAGGTCAGGAGATTGTAAAGGCCATGGCAAAACCTTCAGTTTACGGCTCTTGATGAAATCCCCTGTGGATTTTGAGGTGTGTTTAGGATCATTATCCATTTTTAGAAGCCATCCTCTCTTTAGCTTTAGCTTTTTCACAGATGGCATCAAGTTAGCGTCCAAAATTTGCTGACATTTTATTGAATCCATTTTTCCTTCTACTCATGAAATGTTCCCTGTGCCACTGGCTGCAATACAACCCCAAAGCTTTATTGATCCCCCCAATGCTTATCAGTTGGACAGAGGTTCTTTTCATTCAATTCTGTGCCCTTTCTTCTCCAAACGTACCTTTGCTCATTCCGGCCAAAAAGTTCTATTTTAACCTGATAGGTCCACAGAATTTGTTTCCACAATGCATCAGGCTTGTCTATATGTTGATTTGCAAACTTTAAACATAGATTTTTGTGGTGAGGACGTGGAAGAGGTTTTCTTCTGATGACTCTTCCATGAAGACCATATTTGTACAAGTATCTCTTTTTAGTGGAATTGTGTACCACAATTCCAGTGTCTGCCAGGTCTTTCTGTATGGATTGTGCAGTCAAACATGGGTTTTGTCTTGCTTTCCTTACAATCCTGCGAGCTGTTCTGTCTGATATTTTTCTTGGTCTTTAGATCTTGCTTTAACTTCCTGTTCCTGATGACTCCCATTTCTTAACGACATTCCGAACAGAGGCTATTGGCATCTGAAAACGCTTTGCTATCTTCTTATAGCCTTCTCCTGCTTTGTGAGCGTCAACTATTTTCAGTTTCAGTTTTCTAGACAACTGCTTAGAAGAACCCATGATGCTGATTGTTGGGGCAAGGTCAGATGAGTCTGGACATTTAAAACCTTAAGATTGACATCACCTGGTCTTTCCAGACAATGATTGAGAACAATCCACAACGCTGTCAGGTCTCAGCTTTCCAAAGGGGGTGGATGCTATAAACTCTGCATTGTGCCCAAACTTTTGCAGATGCCATTTTTTTGTTTCCTGTTATTTTGAAAGTGTAAATGATGGAAATAAATCTAACTTTTTGTGACATATTGTACGAATGTCTAATCTGTCATTTTATGCCTTTTGGAGATTTTCCCATCTTTTCTTGGGTTCTTTATGCACATTAATACACATTTTTACCTAGGGTGCCCAAATTTTCAAGCCCCACTGTAAATCACTCTGCTGACAGAGGAGCCGAGGAGGCCGAGGAGAAGTGCCATTTTTAGTGAAAGCAACCTGAAAGAGGCTCGGGCCAGAGGCTCGAGAAGAGGCTTCCCAGGTCTCGAAGCACCAGGGCTAATTCCCATTGTGGTGTAAGAGAGCGCACCGCGGATGTCTGTTGTCTGACCCCCTTCAGACCAGAAGGTGTGCAAAAAACTATCCTCTTTCTTATGTGGAGGAGACCCAGGGGGACTACAATGTGACATGCAGACATCATGCCCAGGAGAAGTATCAAAAAAAGGACTTACACTGTTGCATGTGGCGTGGTGCAAGACAGTACAGAGTGCGTCCTGCCTTGGCCCTGACAGCTTGGCTGGAATTGGCCCCTTTTGTCAGTAGCTCTTCTAGCTCTGACGTCTGTCTCTGCTTGGGATGACATTGGTCTCTCAAACACACTTACAAAGCGAGGCGGGGGTGAAACAAACTGGAATGAGTAGCCCCGTGTGATAAGCTTTGACATCCATGAATCCCTGTGTGTCAGGCTTTTCCATGCTGTGTGTGGGCGCACCTATGTTGTGCGTTGTTTATTGACATGGTCAGCAAGGAGCATAAAGCCCATTCAGCCGCTGAGTGAGACGTGTGATCTTGTTGCCCAGCCCATGGTAGGGCCATGTCAAAAGGGCTGACAGTCGCCACCGTGTGGGGCGGGAGCTGCAACTGGGTCAGCGTCTTCCTCATCCCGCTGGAATAGTTTGGGAGAGAAGGATGCCTGCTCGACACCGCTCATTGTGAGTGAACTGAGCCTCCATAGCCGCTCCACTTCCTCGGCCACCTGATGAAGGTGGGACGTTGCTGTCTGTATGAGGGGCCCAAATATTCCTTCGGGAGCTATAGGGCCGTACAGGAGCTTGCGTTTGACCTCCTTGGGTAGCTGCGACATGTGGAGCCAGATTTTGCGCTGGTGAGGATGGCGGTCATAGCTTTGCCAATCTCCGTGGCTAGCTCTGGGGAAGTTCTTCCGGAGTGTGGGGCTCGTTTGGACAGCGGCTCCTGGCCGTACCACTTAAGAGGCCACGGGCAGGGGCTGGAGGCTCAGCCGAGAGCGCAATGTCTGGCAGATCTAGGAAGAGAGCCCTAGCGGTGGAAGGTAGAGCCGCCTGTGGCAGAGGGGAAGACCATCGAAGCGGTGCCCCTGGTCGTTCCATAGACAGGGAGAGACGCAGTGGGTCTCCCCAAGCCTGTGTGAGAGGAGGCAGGACTCACAGCGGGGGGTGGGTAACCGACGGCGGTGGGGGGGATCCGACGGCAAAAGAGATGCAACGGGGAAAGAAAATCTTCACGACTGCGCAAGCGCGAAGGGATAATCCCAATAGCAATAGCCTTAGAGGGCGAAGCCTATACCAAATAGAACACATACAAGTCTTCTACTCTTGCATGTGTACTTACTGACACACAGTTACTTGCACAATCCCACAGACAGATGTGCAAATGTGGCTGTGTTATAAAGCTATGACATTTCTCCCTTTCCAAGCTCCATCTGGTTAAGAATATGAAGAAAGCTGCCGCACAGCATGTATTTCTCTAGACTGAAAGTGCCTCTCTCCGCTCTGTGGGGTGGTGGTGTTGCTGTGGTGCATTCACACAGCTTAGCCAGCCCTCTGTTAAGAGAGCCCATTAGTGGCTCTATGTCACCAGACCCTCCTTTTGAGAGCCAGAGAAGGAAAGGGGGTGGGAGAATGAGGGAGGGAAGTATGGTTAAGGCAATGGGAAAAGAGAAGAGGAAGAGAATAGATTGACAAATAACAAGCAGGATGACAGAAAAAGGTAGAAAAAAGGTAGACAGTGAAGAAATGAAACAAACAAAGTGAAAGACACAAACAGCCTAAACCTTCAAGGTAAATTCTGAAAGTAGCTGCTGGCAGTTCCTTGTCCATACGAAATGTAACCCTTGAAAGTACCAGTGCATACCTAACATACTAGCTTTTTTACAGAGCTTTCAACCACATCCTCTTTTCTAGTGGATGGAGTTGGCTAATGTTGGCCCCTATAACACTTTGTACATGTGGTCGTATATGTGATCCTAACCCATATCTCTGTTCAAAGATGGTTTTTGAGGTAAGATGTAAATTGCCTTCATGATCTTTAACCCATTTCCAATTATGCTGGTCAATGCTGTGGCTTTTACATTCAATATTCCTACAACAGTTATAACTTGGGAGGAATTATAATATATAATCTGTAACAATCTGTTTGAATTCAAAGTTTGCAGTGTGTAAATTCAGCAGGCCGTGCTTTCTACGGCACAAAGAGGGAGGGGGCTCTCCTTGATATGCACCTATTGCATGTCCCGTTAAACTCTGATTAAACCAGCCGTTTAATTATTTTATCCATAAATATATGAAAAGTACAGCACTACCATTCCAATCCACCAATGCTGATTACATAATGTAGAAAAAAAAAATATCCATAAAATGAAAGCGTAGCAACTCCCCTGTGGGGGAAACTGGAACATGATATTTAATAATGTAAGGAACACTATAAAAGGTCAAAGACCATGGACAGCAACTGAATGGGTCAACGAAGAAAGATCAGGAAGGCCATTCACATCTGACCGGTATTTAACAGAGACAAAGGTTACCATGTTCCATTCTTTTGATAACAACTGAGCAATCAATCATTTTCCAGCAAATTCCACACCTGCTACAGGAACGAGCTGTTGTTAACCAAATCATTCTTACAGTGTTTCACTATTTCAGGCCAGTAGTGAGAGGGCAATGGGTTGGGGGCTTTGGGCAGAAGACAGTTAACAAAAGGACAAATTTCATTTAATTTATGTTAAGAAGCAAGAAGCCCATGCTTTAGTTTCAGCAGGAAGGCTGGTCATAGCTACGTTTTGCCCCTGGATGTGAGGGAGGGTCTGGGACTCTTGCAATTAAGCATTAGGATACAAAGTTCAAGAGTATACATCTGTATATATCAAGTAAATTACATATTATTTAGTTATTACCATGTCCATTTCTGATTAGAAATGAATATTTACACCTGGCATGGAGGAAAAAAAAAAAAAAAAAAAGAATTAGATGCAGTGTGCACATAGCCAAAGTCCTAGACAGTGACGGCAAAAGAGAGCTCGTTTCCAAAAAGTCTGACTGGTCTGAACCCAGCTGGACTGAGGCAGGGGGCGGCTGGGACCTCCCTGACCAGGGGATGCTGCCTGTCTGGCTGTTTTTTTGGACAACATCCGCCTCCATTCCCAATGAAGCCGATGATACAGAAAAGAAGGTTAGAGAAGCGCACAGGTGGCGAGCAACTCCAGTGGTCTGACAAACAAGCAACAAAGAGGTGTGAATGTTTTGAGAGCATAGCTGAATACCTGCAGAATCACAAAGAGCCTGGATTTGTAAAAGACCTGCTTGTCTATATCCCTGAATCCTTATTCATTACATAAAAAAATGTTTGGAGAAAAGCCAAGTTAAACCTCCTCTTATAAAACCCTATTTTAATATAGCACAGTTTTGTTAAGGGCACATTGAAGAAACACTACTCATCAAGTTAATTTGGTTAATTATTCAGCAGAGCCTTCCATCTAAAAGGACATCTGTTAGAGAACAGTGTCTGTGCGTGTGCGTGTGTGTGTTTAATTGGGAGTGAAGGAGAAACAAATATGTTATCAAACAGGTTTACAATTTCTGTGATGATCTACTGCCCCCTTCTGGTTCATTTGTGTCAATGCAAAAGCTTTGACCTAACAGACTGAAAACAAAGTGCGGTCTGTACCACCACCTGGTGGGCAACATGAAACAAAGCAATGCCCTTGTAGTACACAGCAGATTCTTTAGCAAGTCCTCACTGTTTGTAAAAGCCACAAAAAACAAATACTTTTTGACCATCTTTACACATATTGCAAGTATTGTATTCAGGAGGTAGAGTGGGGGTTATCAGTTCGAGCCCCAGGTTCTCCTCCCCACATGCCAAAGTGTCCTTGAGCAAGACACGGAACCCCAAATTTCTCCCGATGGTCAGGCCAGCACCTTGCATGGTAGCTCGCTGCCAGCAGTTTGTGTGTGTGTGTGTGTGTGTGTGTGTGTGTGTGTGTGTGTGTGTGTGTGTGTGTGTGTGTGTGTGTGTGTGTGTGTGTGTGTGTGTGTGTGTGTGAGAATGAGAGGCAAATTGTAAAGTGCTTTGGATAAAAGCACTATATAAATGCAGTCATTTATTTACTTTGTGGGCAACATTTCCATTTATATAAACCGCTGCAGCTTTATAAATGCTCAATAAAATATAATGTTGTTCAATGTAGCTCAACATGTGCACATGAACATACAGTACATCAACAAAGGCAAATATTTAGAGAGCTGCTTTTTGTAGTTCCATGTGGCAAGTGGAAGCTTTTACTGGCGTTATAATGTTACATTAAAACCGGAGACCATTAAGAATTCAGATCACTGAGTTTTCTATTTCAAGTTTCTTAGCTGTAAGAAGTAAGAAGGTATTCCTACTGTATTTTCTTTGTTGTAGAGGAGCAGTTGGACAAAGGCTTCATATACAGTACCAACCCTTAAACCAGATAAGGTGGCCCAACACGGAGTTTATTTGTCTTTTAGAGAAAAACTAAATAACCATTGATCTGCAAATCGATTTGACTACATATTGACAATGCACTGCTCAGAAACTTGAAATTCAAAGAAAGGATTGGCAAACCTGAAAAACTAGATGGGAAATTACATTTTCACTAGAAAAGAAACTTTATTTAAAGCAGGGATAAACAAAAACTTATGAGTCTACAGGTTTTAACACCTACAATAGCAACTTGGTGTTATTTTCTGCAGTACATACATGTGACTCAGTGGGTGGATGAAAACCCATGCATCACTGCAGGATAATAGAATATATACTATACGTACATTTAATGGTTCTCAAAAGGCCATGCATGTCCTCGGGCTGATTAAAGCTCTGCTCAAGTTATATATATATATATATATATATATATATATATATATATATATATATATATATATATATATATATATATATATATATATATATATATATATATATATATATATATATATATATATATATATATATATAGATATGGATATAGATATATAGATATATATAAGTCCCTGTACTAATAAAAATGTAAAGAAAAAGTTGTCAATCCTAACTGGTAAAAAAAATCTAATAATGAATACATTATGATACAGTACCAATTAAACAACTACTGTAAAGAAGAAGTGGTGCAGTTTTCAAATTATGTCAAAAGAGCAAAAAGACAATCATACATGGTATTTTCTGCTTCAAATTTGACATTTTGCCAAGACAGAAGGTTTGCTGACTTCTTTAGGCAAACACATGGTTATTTGCTTTGCATAAGTCTTCACAGATTCTTTTACATGATCACATGAATGCATTACACAGGCATTTAATGTAACACCCCACAAATATTTTAAATTGCTATCAATGGTTGTTGCAATAATGATGCATTATACCATAGTAATGACATAATGAAAGCTGTTGCTCTAAACAGGTGTCTTATTTCTGAAAAAACAGGAATTGTTTGCCTCACAAGTAGTTTCAGTTGATTCTGGGCTAAATATATGAAGAAAACAGTGCCACCTATAGACACACAAACATACTGGGCATGGTGTGTATTTAACCCCTGTGTTGTCTTCCTGTCAAAATTGAAAATCAACACTTTTTTTTTTAACGCTTTTTATCGTGTTTTTATCTTTGTTTTATTTTATTTTATTTTTTATGTTTCTATCCCTTTTTTCAACACTTTTGACACTTTTTTTCTATGGTTGTCACTTTTGTTTGACTTATTAACTTTAGTTTTACAGTTATTTTTGGAATTTATGGTCAATAAACCTCATTCATAGGAAATTATACCTAAGGTTTGAGTTAGAAAAGCAGAAATTAAGATTATTTAGACTAAAATTAAAGGAATGAATGTTGATGGATCATCACAGACTGGAATATGTCAACTTTTACTCAATACTATTTCAAAACCAAATGCTATGAAATTGAATAAGACACCCCGTTATCTCTTGGACTGGCAGTGAATTAACACCACAGCAAAACTAACTAGCATATAATATATATATATATATATATATATATATATGTATGTTTTTTGACTTAATGAATTCTGAGTTAATTAAGGTAACGTTTTCTAAATGAAATCAGAAATTAGGTTGCATTTTTCTTACATTCTACAAGTGATGACCGCTGTAAATTCTTGTCTCGTTTTTAAAGTACATTAATAAAGGCATAAAAAATGTACACAAGGGTTTTGGTGAGGGCATGAAGAATTCAAAGATAATGCCACAGATCACTAATAAACTATTTCTTTGTTGCAACTTCCATGTATTACAAAGCTTTCTTTTTTAATATCATTTACACAAACACAATAATCTGAACACTGACCACTATATATAGTGATAATACTATATTTATGATATGGCATAATCTTATTATAGATAATTAATTGATAATTGATGATTAGTGTCATATGTGTCACCTCGTGCTCCTATTGCACCTATCATGTACTGTATATGTTATCAAAATATAAATATCATTGATTTTATATTTTTTATACACCTTATATTATTTATTGTAGGGTTTAATTTGTTGTTTTACCTGGTTTGTCATCCCCGTCATTGTTAGGGTTAGTCTTTATTGTACACTGTGGCTACAGACAACACTGTTGATAAGTAATAGATACACACATGATAAAAGGCAGCTACTGTATATCTCATCATCTCTATCTACAAAACAATTCTCTTTTACTGAATTCATAAAAAAAAAAGGCAAAATGCATCTCACACACCTTATGTATACACATGTCATAGGGCCGGATAATGAGGTAATTGTCGGTTCCTGCTGAATATTGTATAGGATGTAAAAAAGAGTCCTTCTCCTGCTACTTTACTGTGCATCACTACACCCTATGTTGTGGCTCATTAGCTACAAATTGCAAATATTAACATCACTGCAAGCCAGTTTTTGAACCATTCTATAGATTTTTTAGATTGATTACCTGTTTACATAAAAAACTAATTGCAGATATTTGACATAAGTAATACGTCATATTTAAACTCACATTATTTGTTTCTCAACAAAATATTGTCAAGTTAAAGAATCTGCCAACGTCGAAGATTTGCAAGTTGACCGCCAAAAGTAAAGACTTCGTAAGAAATATTGTTGGGAAATCAGGCCCAGAGGACAAGTAAACACACCTGTTGTGAAAAACAATTATAAGAATTTAGTTACAAAATGAAATTAAATAAGTTACTATTAGTTGCATACCAGTGGCCTATAGGTTTAGGACACTAGTTTGAGTCCAGCTGGAAACTTTTGCTGCATGTCGGCCTATCTCTGTCCTCTTATATCCAGTCTGCTCTCCACTGTCTAACAAAAGCATAAAATGCCATGAAAAATATAAAATGACTATATATAAATATATATATATATATATATATATATATATATATAGTATATACTGTATATATACAGTATATACTGTATATAATGTGAATGTATGAAAAATAACAATATTGTTATATATTATATATACATATATAAAAGATGAAAAATGGCCCTTGTAATTGTGATTGAGTGTTCTCTATATTGTATTGTCTACCTCAAGCAAGACACAAGATTTTAACTATGGGCTGAAATATGTGCCAACAGAAACTGAATTTGAATCATTTATATTTGAATTTGAATTGATAAACTTGAATAATTACAATGAAAAACTGAATCTGAATAGTATAGTTTGAAGTTGAATGTATTTGTTTGGAACTGAAATCCAATAAAATATGATTATCAATGAAAATTCAACTCTAAATATCTTTATATTCAGTTCTCACAATTCAAATTCAGTTCACAAGATTCAATTTCAAGTTACCGTCAAAGACATCCAGGTACATCCAATTTCAAATTATGTGATTCAAATTCAGTTTTTCAATGCACTTATTCAAGTTTAGCAATTCAAATTCAAATATAAATTATTCAAATTCAGTTTCTGTTGGGACATATTTCAGCCCGTATTTAACATCCTGAAAAGATAAATTGATGGCAATCAATGGCAGTATCAATAGAAGAAACAATCTAATAAAATGTATGGCATGTTTTTGATGAATGTCAAAGTTAAATACTGCATGTACGATTTTTGTTTTAGAGTGAAACAACCGGAAGTTTAGCTGGTTTATCATGATAACATTACTGCTAGCATTAATTTTTGCACTGTACAACATATACATTCTATAGAGTGAGATTGTTTCTTTGTTTTTTTCTAATGGCTGATTACACACAGTACGCTCCACTTACCTAAAAAAAAGTCTTCTCATATAGAGTGTCTTTGTTTGTGCGCATGGCGGAGCATTTCAAGCTAGGCAGAAGTTTATTAGAGAAAACTACATTTCAAATGAGTTGGGAATGTAACTTTACACACAGTATCGGGAAATGGTGAAAACTCTAAAGGACGTTTAAAGCTTTAGTGCGCAATCATTTTATAATAAATGAACACCTGTTGCATTCAATCCATTGCCAAATGAGTTGCTACAAAGCTAAGTAAGACTTTCAGCTCGACACAATTCTCTCTGTATTTTCTGTATGGTTATGTTTACAAAATGGTGCCCCCCGGTGACTTTAGCGGCATTTAGCTATGGAGACAAAGAGGTCATGAACATTACAAGATAATTACCCCGTATGATTACCGTCTGAAGACTACGTTGTGTTTTTAATCTTTTGTGTCCTCATTGATTTGACCGTTAAAAGTGCTCTAATCGATGTTGGGTGACGGGACTTCTTGTTGATGTTTGAAGTATTTTCAAACAAAACCGAGGCTAGGTCTCCCCTCCCTCCTCCTCATCCCGTCCCCTCTCCTTCCCTTCAACCCCCCAACCCCCACTCCCAAATTCTTCTTGTATTTGTTGCCGTTTGTAGACCCTGGGCAATCTACAGAGACCGCGTCTTTTCACAGTGTGTTAAGGGGACAGGCAGCTAGCGCATAGTAAGGAGACGTTGGCTGTGTGACAAAAAATGCAAGGTGGTTCTGTGTCTCTGTGTGAGCGCATCTCTGTGTGTTTTGGGTGGACCCTTACCGAGCTGGTGGGCCTTTCTGAGGCAGGAGAGGGATGCATTGAGTCGAGCGCACTCCTCTTCGTTGGCACCAAACTTCTGCAGCAGCTCACACACCTGCTCCTCGCTCATCTCCAACAGGCCCTCCAGGGTTACCTCACCTGGGCTCATCTCCTGCAAAACACACATTATGCAAACACATGACAGATATATACATGGTTACGATCTTATATTATTACATGGATTGCATGGTTTACCGTTAAAGAAGCACTTTGGCAGCCTCCAATGCAGTTTATACATCTTATATTTAGTGAGGGTCAAATGAAGCTTTGCAAACCACTGTCTTTTATTTCTGAGCTCACTAGATGGCGCTCTCTGTTCAACTAAGGGTTGAAAACTGAATTGTCATTCCTTTAACCTTTTTCTTTGAACAGAGAGCGCCATCTAGTGAGCTCAGAAATAAAACACAGTGGTTTGCGAAGCTTCATTTGACCATCACTACTTATATTATTTATTATTATTTATTATGTTTTCAGTGATTATGTTTATCAGTTAAGTCAGTTTGTCAGTTAAGAATGGAAAGAGGTGATGGACTGTAATAACACTGGCTTGTCTTTTGAGCTTTTAATGTATGAATTTGGGTTTATCTCTTGCCACAAAAGAAACACACCTACATTTTAAAGCCAAAAAAGCTGCAACCCCCTTGGCTGACTGTAATGGGCTGAGACACCTGCTTATCAAGTAAAAATGCCTGGAAAGCTTAAATGGCTCATTAATGGAACAATTATTTCTCAAAGCAAAACACACATTAGAAGATTTGATGTTAACTATTTAATGTGTAAAATTCTGTGGAAAAACTTGATTGACATTTTTATTTTAAAAGACAAGTTGACAAGTTTTCTTGAAGCTGGCTTCTAGCGGCCTTTAGAGGAACTGCAGCTTAAAACGCTGCTGCAGAGGCTATAACATTCAGAAAAGGAGGTTGCTGCGGCTTGAGAGAGAAAAGACTAAATACTAAAGTGAAAAAGGTGACATGCAAATGCCCTGGCTCACTTACATGGTATCAATATTAGCCAAAATAATACGGTTTAGTTCATCAATTAAAAACAGAAAACGCAAACACTAAACTAAAAACAAATCACACACATTGCACACTCAAGTTAACCGTTTTGACCAGTTAGTGATCACTTTCTAGCAAAGAATGTGAACGGTGAACACATGTGACTTCAGGCAGGAGACAAAAATAAAGGAAATGCCTGAAGAGAAAACCTATGGAAAAACACGCAACAACTGCAGATGTTTCCATAAAAGACACAAGCAGTCACTAGATAGTTTGATGATTAGGAAAATGATGTAAATCATACTATATAGCCTTCACATTCATCAGATATCACAACAATGTAACACCTAGTGGAGATTTTGTTAGAAGGCAGTCTCTGTCACCGATCTATTCATTATCAGAAACCAGATTTTAAATTTGAGCAATAATATCTAACATTCTCACATTGTTATTTATGGGAGACAAGATGAGCGTCTGGCTAGACATATTTACCTCTGTGACCTCCTTCCTCAGGTTGACGATGCGGAACCAGTGGCCAAGGCGAGGGAAGTCCTCCAGCTCGACACTGCGCTCCTCTAAGGCCACTTTGCACTTACAGGACAGCTGGCGGCTGAAGTACTTTACCAACTTCCCCTGAGAACAAGAGGGACATATACAGTGATCTCATCACTACGTGTAGACAGTAAACCAACAACTGGACATAGCCCTGCATTTTTGGTCTTTTCGGGGTTCAACAGTATACTGATATAACACTGACGCAAAATCCATAAACACAAAACAAATACTGAAGTTCTGACTGCTTTTGTAGCATTTGAAAAGCTTGCTTATCTTTATAAAAAAACTGATTATACATGACGCTTCAATTGTATGTCCAATTTCAATTTTGGAAGAAGTGATAGTGTCAAACTAAGTCAAAACTTGCTCTTGTTTTGTGTTGTGTTGTTTGTTTTTTTTGTTTAGCTGGGTTTTTGTTTTCTACCTTGCCCTGGAAAGCAACTTTGGGTCCTTGAAAGGCGCAATGCAAATTTAGTTTATTATTATTACATGTGACCATGATTTTACTTCAGGAAGGAGACGTTAAAGGTCCCATGGCATGAAACTTTTACTTTATGAGGTTTAACAGTAATATGAGTCCCCCCCCCAGCTTGCTATGGTCCTCCAGTGGCCACAAATGGTGATAGGTGTAAACCGAGCCCGGGTATCCTGCTCTGCCTTTGAGAAAATGAAAGCTCAGATGGGGCAATCTGGACTCTTGCTCCTTATGAGGTCATAAGGAGCAAGGTTACCTCCCCTTCCTCTGCTTTGCCTGCGCAGAGAATTTGGCCCACCCATGAGAGAGAGACATCATGGCTTTCAAATAAGCAAAGTGGCAGTTGTTCAAGGCCACACCCCAGTCTCCACCTTGTCCCCCCCACTCTCCTACTCAAAAGCTACAGACTCACAAATGGCACATACAAGGGAAAGCTCACTGTGGGACTGTCTCTAGTGGCTGTAATTCTGCACCAAGGCTGAATTTTGGAAAAGAGACTTCAGATGCATTAGGGGGCCACTAAGGCCTTTATAAAAGCATCCAAAGAGCACCATGTCACGGGACCTTTAAGTGGTTCAAACACCATTTGAACCACACCACAAACCACATTGTATCCACCTTATTTACAGATCTTTGCAGTGGATTTTTCAAAACCTTACTATTTTTCTTTATCTGCAACTTTTCCTGCTGCGATCACGGCATTGTTGCCCTCGCAAAAGACGTTTAGGACTTCCTTGGTTAAATAGTTGTTATTTGGACAGTGGAGGCAGGTTATGAATTAAGAAAGCATAGACAGATGTTTTAGGCCCCTGTGGAATAACTATACCTCCTAGAGTTTGAGAGAAAGACACTCAATCTTGACAGATTTGGCAACAATTTTTTTGGGCTCACACTGACCTTTGACCTATTTATTATTTATGCAACTGTAAAAAATCTAAAATATGCCTCCTTCCAACAAAATAAGTTACCATAATCATGCGGACATAACACACATTTACATAACCATATCACCAGGGAACTGTGGTCCAATACAAACACTGAGTAAGTGCATTGAACAAATTAACAATTGGGTGTGCCAGAACTTGTTTAAATTGAACAAAGACAAAACTGAGGTGGTTGTTTTTGGAGCCAGAGGAACAATTAAAAAAGTCAACGCGTAGCTTCAATCGGCAATGTCAAAAACAATGGACAAAAGACCGAAGGCTTGGTGAAGTCATGAACTTTATGACACTGTTCTATTAAAAATGTATTGCTAATTGAAGAGCTATTTCTTGGTAAGAAGGAGGACAGTGCAATGACCTGGCAGTGAACCTGTGCTAGAGAAGTAAGATAATGACAGGGTGCTTGGTGGGTGGGACAGAGCTGGGTTCACTCTAGTGTCATGGGGTCACAAAATAATCTAAACAGATCTTCAATTAATGCATAAAAAATTAAAGATATTAACAATAAAATTATAATAGTAATGCATGGCATGAATCCGAATTGTGTAAGTCATATACATATAAAAATACATCATAATAAATAATGTCACCATGTGTTTATGTTGTATATATTCTTACTGTGAATCTATTTGGTAAAATCAATCATCACAGACAGGAAATGGCATTACAATAGATTTGATAATCAATATACATTCTTCTCTGCTCTCTGCTCCTCCACCGTCAGTCTGAACTCCTTATGCTGAATCTGAATTTCTTATGCTGACTGACCCCTTATTAAGTGACAACTTTTAGTTTATGGCTTGAATAAATGACTAAAGGACTTCCCCTTCATGCCAAGGGACAATGCAGAGCATAGTCTACTATACTATTTACCGATACTTATACTCAGGCTTCAACATTAGTACATCTACCAGCTAAATGCTGGTAAGATATGCAAGATTTGCTTCACTCACCAGCCAAAAAAACAATGATAATCTATTAAAAGAAGGGTTCAAAAGTTAACTTTGAACCCTGCTTATATTATCAAATACATATATTTTATGCAAACAAGCCAGCTCAGAATCCAGGACAACCCCCAAAGGCATCCTGTTGTAGTACATACTCAACTGTTACTGTACTTAAGTATAACTTTAGGTAGTATTTGCTGAATTCTTCATCTCATGGGAAAACAATTTTCTCTCCAATAAACAGTTTTGACAGCTAGAGTTACTTGTTAATTTACTCACTTTACACAACACATAAAATCAGTTTTTCATCATGGATTAAACTAACACACTGTATTTAGCTCAAACATGGCCCTCAGCAATTTAAATGTTACCTACACATTAATGCATCAGTAATAATAATATAATATGTAAGACACCCACAGCAGCCATTCTTCTGCATTATGAGTATTTTAACATTTGATAATGTAGTTCATTTAGTTCACTTTACACTGTGTTATTTCTGCTTTTACTTAAGAAAATGATCTGAATACTATTTAAACCACTGCTTATATTTTGCTTTCTCACAACTCTTTAATAGTCTTAAAACACGTCCCTTTCTGCCCATGCTGTTAAAACAGGTCAGAGGTCAGATTTGAACCCTGTATCTTTGCATCAAGGTATAAACTCCAGATATGTGTGCCTGTTCTACCCACTGAGCCAACCCAGCCACAGTGATGTGACAAGCAGCCAACAACATCCATGAGCAAATATTAGAGTATGAGATCTCTGCAAAACTATATGACATGCAGTATATCTTTACACGTTTGATTTGTCTTTTTAGTGACACTGCAGAGTAAATAATTAATATATTGAATATAAGATATTTTGTTTTGTTTTGACTGTACTTACTTCCTATGACATGGCAAAGAAGATTTACAGCAAGCATAGTGAAGAAACTTTGAGCTGAAAAAAATTGGTCTGCTTAAAATGATGTTTGAATAATGTCCAAGGCCCACAGTGGGTGACGTGATGCTTAAAGACTTAAGTATGATAGATTTTAATGGCCTCATTCCAAACATACACCTACAAAATGATTGCTAGAAACTAGACACTGCTAGCCTAAATCAGTGCATACCAAAGTAGAAACCAGTGGGGGAGGGACTCGCAAGTCACCTCTGAAGGCAGAAACCCCTACAGCAGCTGCACCCGGCTGCACACATTTAACCGGGCTAAATTTGTTGACTTTTTACTAAACATAGTCTTACAATATCTGTAAGTCTCAGTAGTGGAATGTAACTAAGTACATTTACTCAGGTACTGTACTTAATTACAAATTTGAGGTACTTTTTACCTAAATCCGTTCTTAACATGCCACTTTCTACAATTTCAGAGAGAAATATTTTACTTTGTACTCCACTCCATTAATCAGACAGATTTAGTTACTAGTTACTTTACAAATAAAGATGTTTTGCACACAAAACATGTTGTTTATAAAATGATGTTTTATTATAAATTAAACTACCCAAAAATATAACTGAAATGATTAGCTTATTTATATTATTTTATTACAAGTACTTACTTTTCAATATTTATGGTCTCAGGTTAATATAATTTAAATTATGCTACCGACTCTTGCTTCTTTGCTCTAATTACACATTCAACTTAATTTTTAACGTCACTTACACCGCAATATTGTTTCTCTTATCATGGCAACCGCACTTTAAAATTCCTTTTGTTTGACGGCATTTTACTTACTCAGTCTACCATATTTTCATTGTCTATTTCTTGCCTGTATTTCTTGCCTTGTATTTCTTTCGTGCTTACTTGTTTGTGTGTTATTGTTTTGTTTTTTTGTTTTTTGCTGTTGCTGCTATGCTGCTACTTGTAACGACAGAATTTCCCCGTCGTGGGATAAATAAAGTATAATCTAATCTAATCTAACACAGAACTGTTTTGATCGTTTCCAGTTTCCAAAATGTGAGGATATATCTGCATGGAGTACTTTTACTTTTAATACTTTAAGAACATTTTCCTGATGATACTTGCATACTTTAACTTAAAGTAACATGTACAATCAAGGACTATTACTTGTAGCAGACTATTCTTACAGTGTAGTATTAGTACATCCACTGAAAATCTATCTTGCCATACGACCATTCAGTGCAAGTGCAAATAGGATGATTAGTGAGAGCAAAATAAAAAGAGTATCAATCAATACTTCTATTTTATCAAGGTTTATGTTCTCAAAAAAATCACCCCCTCATAGATTTGTAAATGTAAATGTGAACTAATCCTAAATTTTGTTTTAGTCATTGAAGCAGCATGGCTCTCGCAATGGTAACACCGGTCTGTTGAGGTGTGGGTCAGTCAGTCTACCACTTTGGTCCCGACCCGGGGTGTCAAACTCATTTTCACTAAGGGCCACACTGGAAAATGAGAATCATATCAGGGGCCAGATATGCTCATATTTATTTATCGAAAAAGTCAAATATCTTTGACTGTATTATTGCATGTCTTACATAGTCTTCTCACTTACAGTTTGGTCCACATAAAGTCCCACAAACGTTCCTCAGCCATCAAAGAAAAAAACAGTGTGAGTTTAATTCCCCTGACATAACGTCAGGGGATCGCATCGCCATCCCAAAGCTCCGTTGGGGCAGATTTGGCAAGGCAAACTTTACTCCCTTACTGTTGAGAAAACCAAAAGGGACTGAACATCCTGTACTGTGGGCAGGTGCATATTGCACAAGCATAAGCTGCTAGGGCTAGCAGGCTAACAATAGCACCCCACAAGCTGAAAATGATCCATGTTTTTAACACTTTATTTTTACCTTCTGTCTCTGCCCTTGCACGGACTGCTAAACATGCAGAATCCCTGTGATAATGCTGCTTGTATTTTTTCACAACATCAATCAATGCAACAAGATGACACCCTGTGTCTTAAACTGCATGGACAATGGATGGGCAAAAATAAATGAAAATAATAGCCACAAATATATATAAAAGTCAAGTTGAAAAACTTTATCAAAAAGACCTTACATCGCCTTTAATGTTCTCAAACAATAAAAACTGAAAAAGCCAAAGTGGTGAGAGCACAACTAAAAGTAATTTAGTACTTTAAAAGGGCAATTCCTTAACTGGTAGAACCCAAATTTAGCAATACTGAGCAGCAGTATTCTGTAGTATTTAACCCTCTGAGTATAAAAGACCACCAGCAAGTTTGACAACACTCCTACTCAAAAAGAGATTTTTCACAAAATTTCCTTTTAGACATTTATTTACCATTTTATTCATATATTACGCTACTTTTGTGAACCCAAGACTTTTGTAAACTTATTTCAAGCACCAACCAATTGAGTGTAGGAACGTTTTTACAAGACATTTGAGAAATATTTCTATTTTGGGGCCAAATTATGTCTTTATACATTGCTCTGGAACAATTTCACTATAAAGAAAGCTTTTTATCGTTAAAGCTGTTCTGAACATTTTGAAATGAAACATATGGGGATCAGGTTATATGCAAATACCCTTTTGAGGAGAATCCAAGAAGATGCCCTTTGACCTCAGAGGGTTAATGATGAATAAATAGTACAATTAGTAATTAAATAACCAAATTGGTATGTATACATTAAAATGGTCATGCTCAGTACACTGATACAAAGGTGCTAGATCTCAAAGACATTTATTATTTAAATAATTATATTTACAGTATATAATTATTAACTGATGGCATATTCATAAACCTGAAGAGGCCCAAACACCTAAATAAAATCATGATCTCATTGCTACTGTTTAACATAAAGGCAAAGTTCAATGGCAAGGGAACACAATGGTTTTAGACATGGGTGATTGTCCACAGATCAACAAGAGTCAGACCAATAAACCGTATTAAAGCAGAATCATGTGAAAATTGTACTCCAATGATTTGGTAGTGCACTTCAGCCACAGCAGGCAACTGTTTTCAGTGAAGAGAAGCTTTAAAAACACACTGTACATTCCCTACACAGCACTAAACAGCAGACAGACACAGTTTGCAACTGGATGATGAACATAGTGGAGCATTTAGCAGCTTAAAAGCCAAATGTTTCCCTCAGGAGATCAAAAACAGAGAAAAAAGTAAAGTGAATGCTAGACTTACGCCAGGTAGCAAGTTCACCATATCAACTTACAAGAAGAATAAGACGGACAATGGGACAATCATGCCCACTCTAAACAGCAATTGGTCACAGGTCAAAGTAAGGTAGAGTTTGAACTTCACTCTTTTTTTCATTCTAGTGCCTTAAATGAGAGACTGTCCGAACATTTGCACCCGTATTCCCATTTTGTATAAGATCAGGATGGCATGCAGTTTGTTTCAGACAAGAGAAGGCTTTACCAGGTGGATTTTCATACACCCTCTGAGTGTGGCCACTCGGAACAGGTAGAAACACTTGTGCCCTTAGACTAGTCCTAGTTTGCTTCAAGCACGAACATGATCCCTTTAAGCTTCTACGCTACAGTAAGAAATACCACGGTTCCACTTTGCAAGTAAAAAACAAAAGCTGATGCTACACTTCTTGTTTAAATAAACATAAATCCTGTCTTATATACTTCATTTAGAATTAGTAACACACATCACTTGTTTTGACCTGCCTTCTTTTCTGTTAAATGAAGTACATTATTGGATCACATGTCATACTCCATCATGTGTCTGCATATCTATAAAAGCCTAAAAAGAAAAATTGTTCATCATGTGTGGATCATTCCAGTGTATCCAAGGGATTCCACCAACAACGCATAATTATATTAATGGGAACCAGTATCAACACTTGATCCAGGTAAAGATATAGGTTGTTATTTTTAGTAAAGCTTATGTCTAAAGCAAGGTCAGTGCTCAACGACTCAGAACAGATTGTGTCTGAGGCCCAATCTGGGTCCTTTAGGTTAATAATAGAGATGTAAAACAGAATTGTTGTACAGGAATCTCCTACACACACACCACACTCAATACAGATCAGGTTAACGAGGAAGGCTTTGCGTATGGCTGATGTCATTGTGATGCTCAAGAAACACCCTGGTGGACAACTCATTTGTCTTTTAGGACAACAAGAGGACTGCAACTCAACTTTGCAACACAGAGGATTTGAAAAAGATTAGACGGCGCTCTCTCTTGCGAATAAACTGTTAGGTTTGTTTTCCTTTGTCCTAATGCATCTCTAATAGTTTTTTTCTTTCTGTTGAGCATTTATTTCACATATTAGTTTTCATTCAATTTCTGCTGGGAAAATCTAACAAAAGTCAATAATACAAAAAGCTGATATGCAGTACCATCCAGAGCAAGTTTCTGCAGTAGCCCAAGCCATATCCGTATTTGTTATTGGTGTGGTATTGGTATTAAAACATTTATTTTTTTACAAGGGATTGTGGCCTAAATTCTACAACACAAGAATTGCAGCCCACAACAGTATGTGATTACCAAAATATATCACTCTGATCTCAATTCATGGTGGTGTTTCTATTATTTGGTCTGATTTGGCATGCACTCAATAAAACTTTTGCCAAACTCTTGTATTTTTCAAGCACTGTGAGAGTCTTATAGTAGCATAAACAATTTGTTTACTGTGAAGAGTGTATCAGTATTAAACCAAAACTTCAACATAGAAAAATACTCTGTGGTTGCAGTTGAACACGTGAAGTGTTGCTGCATCACTTGCTGTATTGGCTTCATTTAAAGCTTTAGGGTATATGCAACACATCTAAGTCATCCCTGGTTCATGGCCTTCTATACCGTTATAAAGAGGGAGTTGGACAATTAATTGTAGGGCTACTGGGGAATTACTACTTGGAAGCAGTGGTGGTACTGAACCATACGTACTAAGATGTTTGACACACCATTTGTAAACCACTGTATTCAATATTCTTACACTGAAAGGCCCAAAAGCTCTAAACTAGCTAACTCCAGTTTCCATCTGCAGAATCTGTTTTTTAGCCAAACAGCATTGAGATAAGCCTCCTGCGTGCTACCTGCCCAGCAATAAACAACTGAGAGACAATACAAAAACTAGCTGGTGAATGTAACGAAGCTAAATGGACAGATATTTATTTCTCAAGAGTTGATGGAGACCCCAGAGGTAAGGTAAAGTGAATGTTGGACTTTATGTTCATCAAGAGGCCGAAAATATTATGAATTTCAAAAAGGCCCATGAAATGGAAGAGAATTCTGACGTTGCTTACTCTTCAGAAGCCATGCAGAGCCACAACATTTCTAAGGTGCATGTGTGTATAAAAAAGTGAAACCAGATGTTTTACTATTGTGGTGTATTAAGATACCCCCAATGCATTATGTTCCCAAAATTCAATTCCATAGATTACGTATTAACAGATAAATAACTTATAAATGTTTTGGTACTTGTATTGTCTATACAAGTTTGCAATTGTTTTCTCGTCTTTGCTGCCTTGCATTTCTGGCCTCTGCAGGCACCAGAAATAAGTTTCACATCACCCCTCGCGCTTGTGGGATGTCAGTCTGGTAGAGCAAGTGACACAAAACATGCCTCATAAAAAAATTAAAACAATCTACAGCACCAACAGTTGTCAAAAACTCTGCAAGGTCTCCTTAACCACATGGGTGTCACTGCAAATGTATATTGCTATCACTTCTTTTAATTGAAGTTATAATGTACAGAATACATTAATAAAACCTTTGTCTTGTGATGTTTATGTAAGTTTTTACAACATTGCAAAGGAAGGCTGAAATATATAAAAATACAAATTTAAGTTGAGACAAAAATAAAAAGACCCCACTCTGCTTTCCCAAAAAGTCTGACTACAACCATCGGCAAAATGTAAAGTTACAACACCCTGAGTATTCAGAGTATTCAGGGCCCGTATGTCTACAGGGTCCAGAATATGGTGCTACGCCCCTGTCTGCACATATCCTAAACATTTATGTTTTAAGATTGCCAATGTGTATTTTCTAAAAGGAAAAAGAAACTGATAATAATATCCAGGTATGGCTTAACTTTGACTTTAAAAAAAGCTAAGGATTCATCTGGGAAAAAAGTTAAAGTTACAACCCCAACCATCTCTTTATCTCAGTAATAATCCAGTAATCACAATGCTTTACAAGGCATTCAAGGAACGTGTATCTTCATACTCTTGCTCATTTCTGGCAGCACATTTGTAGCCTACTTACTATTAGTTCTCTATCCTCTGGGATTACGCCCTGTGCAACACTTGCAAACTTCAGTTAATAGCTCAGACACAGCATGCGATATATTTTACAACATAGCCTCGTATTTCTGTGGGGTTGGGGTTATTGTGTGGCACTCACCAGTGTCTACTTTATTGTTATGTAATTTCTTTCACTTATATTCCCTCAGCGACTTAACTTTGTGTTGATGGTACACAGATACTCAGTGCTGACTTTATGGCGTATGGCGTTATCGCACTTAATGGTATTTGTTTTAATCCCCCGAGGCATCGCCATAACATTCTTACAGGCCCTTAACACTCAATTGTGAGTTTTCAGTGAACTTATCGCACTTTATGACATTTTTATGTCCCGTAACAGTCTCTCATTGGTAAAGGGGAGGGGGTGGGGGGCGTTGGACTGGTTTAAGTGGTCTAAAAACAGACAGTCTGATATCTCAACCACAACACCGGGATAGTAGGCCCTATGGCCATTACGTAACGCAATTTACGGAATACCCCACGGGCCAATTAAACGGATAACGATATTTTTGCAACACTTTCAGTAATCTGCTCGCCTTGCATAACAGCAGGCAGGGCCTGGATGCGCTGCGAGGACAGATGCGCCAAACTGGCATATTGGTAATGGATGGTAAACACGGGCTGCCTATAGGCCTCGGCTGCCTCAGATAATATTCTGATGGAGAAGAGCCACCTTCTCTCCCCGCCACCTGCAGAATGCGCAAGTCTATAACAGCCCACTGCAGCCCCGGAGCCTCTTGGTTTATTGCACTGCACAAGACAGATAGCAGTGGGCTTTACCCTAAATCTGTGCACATGTATGCAATGACAACACCGACAGCAGAAAACCAGTTTATCGTTAAAAAATGTGCACAGTATAGTGGCCTAGAAATATAACAGACGGTGATCAGCCCCCCGTAGGCTAGAGATTTAGATGAAGATGCACAGCAGAAATTGAGTCAGTTCGCTCAAATGGTGCTTACCTCCAGCGTTCGTATCTCTTTTTGTGTCAAGTCGTTGGATGTGGCACATTTGGTCCGTAAACCCTCCAAACTAGAAATGCTTATGTCAATCATATTTTGCACCAACTCGCACTGCTGCAAGGCTTTCTGCAAACTAACATGCTGCTCCTCGCTTTTTGTCATCTCCTCGTTCATAGTTTTGCGAGCAGTGGTCGTTATTTCCCCTTTGCACTTTGAAAAAAAAATTTAAGAAATAAAAATAAAAACAACAAAAATGAATTCAGAAAAGAAATGTGGAGAAGCCCACGGAACAGAGCAACCTGCAAAACGCCATGAAACGAGATTTCGTAGGTTTACAGACGGGGTTTGAGCCGTGAGAGAGTCGACTCCATTGCAACAACAGTCCTCGTAGTTCCTGCTGTTTCATCAAGGTGTCTCTGGTTGTAGGCTAAATCAAACACGATGTCAAGATACCGAGCGGGACGACGCGGTTAGCCACAGCATCCATTGGGCGCCCCTTCGTTTTAAATGGATGTTTCAAAAAAGAGAAGCTGTTTATCAGAAGACGAATTGAAGGGGGGGTGGGGGGGGGGAAGCCTGGTGGTTTTAAAGGTGTTGATGTGTGGATTTGATGCAGGTACTCCCTGTCTCCCTTGGCAGCAGCTGCATCCCGGTTCGCTCCCACCACACCGACATGTTTCCTGTCAATCAAACCCACAGCAACAGCATCGCATCGCCCAGGCACCGCCGTGAGGGTCCGCTCTCGCGATATTAGCGTCAAGTTCTCACTGCTTTAACCAATTTCTCCAGGCATATATGTGACGAGCAAAACTAACACTTTTTACATGTTTGGAGGAAAGATGGGGGGTGGTACGATTATCATAATTTTTTTACTCACATTTAGCCTGTGTGTACACTCCCATACAGGACGCCTACACTCCTACAGCACACCGTTTCTAGCCACCATGTGTTTGTTCAGTATTTTTATTTTACATTTCACCCCTTAAAAAGTGCAATGTGATTGATTTGTGATGTGTCTGTGTGACTGACTGTATTTTGTTGTGTGTCGTATGTTCTTTTTTCTTCCTTTGTGGGCTCTGGAGTTTTTTCTGACTTTAATCTAAATGGGGTTTTTTTTAATTCTTGTGTCTTGAACTGGCATTTTCACATAATTTTGAATTAAGAATTGAAATGAGAAAAAGTTCATTTAGGACTTAAGTGAAGCAAAGCTAATTTAAGAGGGCTAATAATGGGCATTATTTTAATTGAAGTAAAACCTAGAGGCATGTGTCACACACACACACACACGCACGCACGCAGCCACCCTTTGTTCTGATTACTGCTTTTTACACTCTTGGTGTTGTCTTGATGAGCTTCAAGAGGTAGTCTCCTGAAATGGTTTCCCAACAGTCTTGAAGGAGCTCCCAGAGATGCTCAGCAGTTGTTGGCCCTTTTGCCTTCACTCTGCGGTCCAGCTCACCCCAAACCATCTCAATTGGGTTCAGGTCTGGTAACTGTGGAGGCGCAGAACTCAATCACTCTCCTTCTTGGAGAAATAGCCCTTACAACCTGGAGGTGTGTTTGGGGTCATTGTCCTGCCAAAAAATAAATGATGGGCCAACTAAACGCAAACCGAATGGGATGGCATGTTACTGCAGGATGTTGTAGTAGCCATGCTGGTTCAGTATGCCTGCAATTTGGAATAAATCCCCAACAGTGTCACCAGCAAAGCACCCCCACACCATCACACCTCCTCCTCCATGCTTCAAGGTGGGAACCAGGCATGCAGAATCCATCCGGTCACCTTTTCTCCGTCACGCAAACTCGCAAAAACACGGCGGTTGGAACCAAAGATCTCAAACTTAGAGTCATCAGACCAAAGCCCAGATTTCCACTTGTCTAATGTCCATTCCTTGTGTTTCTTGGCCCAAACAAATCTATTGTGCTTGTTGCCTCTCCTTAGCAGTGGTTTCCTAGCTGCTACTTGACCATGAAGGCCTGATTTGCGCAGTCTCTCAGTTGTTCTAGAGATGTGTCTGTTGCTAGAACTCTGTGTGGTATTCATCTGGTCTCTAATCTGAGCTGATGTTAACTTGCAATTTCTGAGGCTGGTGACTCAGATGAACTTATCCTCAGCAGCAGAGGTGACTTTGGTCTTCCTTTCCTGGGACGGTACTCATGTCAGCCAGTTTTGTTGTAGCACTTGATGGTTTTTGCAACTGCACTTGGAGACAAATTCAAAGTTTTGCAATTTTCCTGACTGACTAACCTTCACTTCTTAAAGTAATGATGGCCACTCGTTTCTCTTTACTTAGCTGATTGGTTCTTGCCACATAATAAATTCTAACAGTTGTTCAATAGGGCTGCCGGCTGTGTATCAACCTGACTTCTGCACAACACAACTGATGGTCCCAACTGCTTTAATAAGGTAAGAAATCCCACCAATTAACCCTGACAGGGCACACCTGTGAAGTGAAAACCATTTCAGGTGACTACCTCATGAAGCTCATGAGGTACTGGTGTTGAGAAAACACCAAGGGTTTGCAGCGCTATCAAAAAAGCAAAGGGTGGCTACTTTGAAGAAAGTAGAATATAAGACATGTTTTCAGTTATTTCACATTATTTTTTGTCAAGTAGCCTACATAATTCCATATGTGTTCATTCATAGTTTTGATGCGTTCAGTGATAATTCAAAGATAGAACAGCATATTTAGCTGACTCTTGATTTAATGATTTAATGATATCAAATGTTTTCAATAATATATTTGTTCCAGAAGTGTAGTGGACCAAGAAACAACGTAGAAATGTGTGACATGTTATATATTTTCATGCCTCACACACTTTTTACAGTGGGCATTCATGTCATCGAGGCTCCGCCCATGTGAACTGGCTAAATGATCCGATTGGTTGTACGCCATGACGTTTAACGCACGTTTTTGTTGTGGAGCGCGCCAAACACAGCCACCAGAGCGAAAGTGCTTGAAATTCTAAAAGTGGCTAATAATTTAACCCAGCTTGGAACTGAACTCACAGTTCACGGGAAACATGACTTCTACAAGTAAAGTGCCGTTACAGGCCAGAAACTTACCATGGTGAGTTGAAAGACGTGTATCACACAGATTGAAATAGTGCTAGCTAGCTTTATAATGTAACGTTACCTAGCTAGCTAATGTTACAAACATTAGGGGTTGAAGATTCAGCTCGCAGCTGCTTGAAACGGTACATGTACAAACGTTAGCTTTTTTAGGTATTTATAAATGGATATAGATATTACTCTTAAAACGAATGTTGCATATTGAGCCCTGTGAGCTTCTCTTTAATTCGGCTTACATAATAATAGCTAGTCAATGTATCTAGCATTGCCTGTTTGCCACCTGAAACAACTGACTCTAAGGAAATGTTGCTGCGTCCAGGGTGAATTATTAAAAAGTTGACATTTTGTTTTATATAACAATGCATGGTGCAAAATATTGTTGCCGAATTGAAAGCGGTACCCCAACAATTTGAAGTTTCTAACAGGTCATAAATAATTGTATATGTACCCTAAATCTCTGACTAAGACGGTTTAAAATAGACAAACTCTTAATAAAGTTCGTTCTGTAGTTTAACGTGACACCAGTAACGTTATGCAGGGAATGATTTCTTTTGGAGTTAAAAAGTTGCTAATGTTGTTTTGAGTTACTTATGCAAGTGAACTTGTGCTGCATTTACGGTATTGCAAGCATTATTAATATCGCAATTAGAAGTATTTATTATTGATAATAATAACAATATTAATGGACGATGTTTTTAATGCTCCGTATTCCAGGGTTGAAAAATACAGACCACAGAAACTTGATGATCTGATCTCACACAAAGATATTCTAAGCACCAGTAAGTATGTGGACTGCCAGAATAAATATATAATCCTTCAGTAGCACGTAATAGTACATACATGGTAATTACCCAGTTGTAAGAAAGATAATTACTTTTCTAAAGTCATAAACCTTTTGTAGGGATCACCTTCTCTGCTCTGTCAGTGTTGCTGACGCTTGTCTTTGTTGTTTACTATACTGAAAGTAACAGTAATCAACAGTACGGAAGCAAATGATTGTCCTCATGTTTCAAATGAATAATACCATTCAGAAGGACCAGGTCATATTCAGACTATTCATTTAGTTTCCTTGTTTGTACAACTGTTTTTCATCTTTTCAGTCCAGAAGTTTATAAGTGAGGACAAGCTTCCCCATCTCTTGTTCTATGGCCCCCCTGGAACAGGGAAAACCTCCACCATCCTTGCCTGTGCCAAACAGCTGTACAAGGAAAAAGAGTTCAACTCCATGGTGTTGGAGGTGCACTACAACTCCTCATTACAAACATTTGGTTCATTGGGCTTATCTTTTAACTTTACATCTTCTGTAGTATAGCGACAAAGCCATGTGGTTCTTTGATCTGATTACTAATTTTGTTTTGTAGCTAAATGCGTCAGATGACAGAGGTATTGATGTTGTACGAGGTCCCATTCTGAGTTTTGCCAGCACCAGGACCATCTTCAAGTAAGACTTAAAATCCATGTACAACACTTGTCCATATACATTCTATTCAGAAATGCATGTATCTGCAATCTATAACTGCAAGGGTAATTGTCCAAACTGCTGCCGTTTTGTCCATCCCTCTTGTCTTCCAGGAAGGGTTTCAAGTTGGTGATACTGGACGAAGCCGATGCCATGACCCAGGATGCCCAGAATGCATTGCGGCGAGGTAAGCCATCTGTTCGGCCGGGTATTGCCCACTGTGAGCCATACGGCTCACTGAGCAGCCAGACAATTAGGCTACTGGTGAATAACAGCATATCTGCTTGTACACCCTGATAATTATTCTAAAAAGCAATACCTATCAGGAGATTTGGTTTTAACTATTGATTTACTGGAACACTTTGTCTTGTGAGATGTATCTATCCATAATTTTTTCTTATGGCATAAGCTTGAGTCATCTATCAAACATCCCCTACACGTACGTTGTTTCTTGGTGAAGTGACATAACCGTGACATGCAGGAAGGCGTGGGAAGTGTAGATGTTGTCAACAAGAATTAAAAAATTAATTTCAAAGATTTGACTGGCCCTTGGTTTTAAAAATAAGTTGTAGAAGACAACTTTTAAGAAGACTTGAGACATGTCAGATAGCATTTCAATTTTGGCTTCTTAAATGCAACGTTGTAGGTTTTACGTTTTTTAGTTGCATTGATTTCTAACTTATGTTTCACCTGCTCTCACCCTCTCTCTTACCCTCTCTCCGTCTCTTTCTGTCTCAGTGATTGAAAAGTTTACAGAAAACACTCGATTCTGTCTGATCTGCAACTACCTGTCCAAGATCATCCCAGCTCTGCAGTCGCGATGCACAAGATTTCGCTTTGGCCCGCTTTCCCAGGACCAGATGATCCCTCGTTTGGAGTATGTAGTACAGCAGGAGAAGTGAGTCCGTTTTAAATGTTTCATCTCCATCAACTGTTGAAACAATCAAGCTTTCAAGGTGCTGTGTTTTTTTTTTTTATGAAACATGTTTTTAGCATAATGTTACTTTTTGGACATAGGGTTAGGGTCAAACTTTAGCTTCACATTGATCTGACTTTTGATTGAAAGAATTAATGTTTTCTTGGCAGAATTGACATAAATCCAGGTGGAATGAAGGCCATTGTGACCTTATCATCAGGTGATATGAGAAGATCGCTCAACATACTGCAGGTACGACCTAAAGCTCCTTTTGACCATTGTGCCTCGTGGTGTTATGTGATGTGTCAGTGTTTTCATTCATAATGTGGTCTTAAAACAGCTGAAAAAGAAATACATTGCACTTGTTATTACATTATGATGATGTAGAACAGTAAAAAGTACTTACTGTAGGGGATGTAACAACATCTTAGGGTGTAATCTACTTTTGAGTTCACTGGTTTGATTTCAGATGTGACTATAGCTATGTTTCCATCCACACGTTTCATGTGAATTCAGCGATATAGATAGCTAGCCCTTTCTATTGACAAAATCCCTGCAGCCTTCAACAGGGGGTCCTATCGGACGCGAGTTCCGTCTATAGCGCCTTACACTTGTGGCACAAGGTGCACTCTATGGTTACGCAGCAAGATCTCATGCGCCTTATCCACTCCAGGTAGGTACACTACCGGTCCAAAGTTTAGGGTCACTGAAAAAATGTCCATATCACTCCATTATAGACCGAATACCAGCTGATCTGAGTGGTGGGCTGATCTTTAATGGTATGTTTTTATTTGCCCTCAATCAGCAACCATTCATCCAATATTCCAAAGGCACATTCTGTTTATAATCTGATATAATTTTAATAAACTAACTGAGAAAACATTGGAGAATCTTTTTGCAATTACAGTATGTAAGCACATAATGTAATCTGAAAACTGGCAATTTGTAGAGCGCAATGGGGATGCGCTTCTCGGTTGGAACCAGAGGGCCAAGGAACGGGCCAGTGAAGTTACACAACAGGACAAATCCGAAAATCCTTCAACCAAAGGGTTTCCGTGTAGTGTCTCTAAAACCCCGATCTTCCAGATCTGTTTGGAGCACTGTCGTACCCACACCACAGGCCGCCTCAGTTGTTGTCGGGCATTAATGTGCATCTGCATCATCGTAGCAATTTCTTGATACCGCCATTTTCTTAATATAGCTTGATATGTCACTATCAGCTGGCACACACAAGCACTATTACAACTTCTGCAATTATTAATCATATGTAGGTAGACGGTGCAATCTTTGTTTGCAAATGTTTGCTTGAATGTTGTCAAATGAAGGGAAACACCATAAAATGTCTCAAATCAATTTGATATAACAATTTGATCGCAAAATAGCATGTGACCTCATTACGCACAGGTTTTATTCACTTTAAAGCCAATGGATGGAAACACACTTTCACCAGCTCTATTAGCATGATTTTTTTTTGTTTACCGAATTTCAGATAATTGACAAATGATTTACAAGTTGATGGAAACTTAGTTTCTGTCTTTTCTCCCCCATTCATTAAGTAATTCTGATTTGGGAAGATGAAATTCAATGTCAGTTTCACTTTTAAGAAACTGAGTAAATAAAGGGCTAATTTTTCGGTCATTTGTCTGCAGCTCTTTCTGTTCAAATGTGAAACTTGTGTCGTGAACCTAATAATCATGTGTTGAATTGTGAGTTGAGTGCATTGTTACATCCTTAACTAACTGTATATCACCTGTGTTATTTTTAGAGCACCAACATGGCGTACGGGAAGGTCACAGAGGACACGGTGTACACCTGCACGGGGCACCCCCTCCGCTCAGATATAGCCAACATCCTTGACTGGTCCCTCAACAAAGACTTCACCACAGCGTACAAGCGTATCCTTCAGGATTTTAGGAAGCTTTAATGTTGTGTTTCCTATAACCTACAAAGCTTTTATTCCGTCTTGTGAAATGTGAACCAGTGTGTTTAGTTTTATACAGAAAAGCTAAACATGTTGAAGATAGTGTCTTTTTTTTGAAACTGGTAATACTTGATAGAAGCTAGTTGTAGCTAAATGTATTTAATCAGCCAGTTAATAACAGGGTTCCCGCGGGGTCTTAAAAAGTCTAAAAATTCAAAATTAAAGTTTGAGGCCTTTTTAAAAAGTATTGTTCTAGATCTTAAATAATTTTCAATAGGTGTTAATTGTCCTATGTCCATGCAACGCTACCTCTAATGCTCTTTTTATTTATTCCGTGGTGTTGTAGTTTTTTTCTTTTGCTAGTCCAAATATAATTTTGCTGTATTACGACTACAAATGAGACCAACATGCCAATTTATGTTGCAGCCAATCAACTTTCATGTTTTTGGCTCAAGCTTCTTTGGGATTGTACAACAGATATAAAACAGATTTTATTCTTTAGCTGTGGGGAAGTGCAAGTTTAGCAATACTGAAAAAAAATTAATTTGGTGCTTGGTTGATGTTGTGATAAAGGTCTTCATTCATAAAGGTCTTAAAACGTCTTAAATTTGACTTGGTGAAACCTGCAGAAACTCTGAACAACTCAATTTCAAACGGGGCCCTCACATAGCTGACCATTGCAGCAACACATGCTCTACATGTTTTGCATGATTTAATATGAGGTTTTGGGATTTGATTGGCTAACCCTTTGAAAATTGTAAAGCAAGACACCAACCAACACCAGTTCAGTTTGCTTTTGCAACTCATTAACTCCTGACTCACAGAAATCCTTCAGTTGAAGACTTTGAAAGGTTTGGCCCTGCAAGATATCCTCACCGAGGTTCATCTGCTCATACACAGAGGTAAGGCCACTGCAGAGTCCTCCCAGGGAAATGTACTGTCTAGATTTAGTAAAACCAGGTACTATGTTGGTGTGTTTCAAATAAGACTTTGCCATATAAAGGCAATTAATGTTGGTTAAATACCACTTCTCTCTGTGGAGGATGTTTGTGTTTAATATTTCTCCATTTTGATGCCTTTTAACTCTTTTGGCTTTTAAAAACCTGGATCTGAATTCTTTTTCTCCTTTTTCCAGTGGACTTTCCTCCTGCCATTCGGATAGGTTTGCTCATCAAGTTGGCTGACATTGAGTAAGTGAGATCACTCATGCTTCCTCACCAAATCAATATTTACATTACATACAAGCAATTAAAACAGAATAAAGGCATCCAGAGGTTGGGAAATGTTGCTTTTGGACTTATCTGTGCTTCATCTCCTCAGACACCGACTCGCCTCTGGAACCGATGAGAAGATCCAGCTCAGCTCCATGGTTGCAGCTTTCCAGGCAGTTAGAGACCTTGTGGTCAGCGAGGCCTCCTAGATACAGTAACCATTTAACTCCCCCGTGAAATTCTGTCTCTTGAACGCAAACCACTGGGGAAAAACTTTTTCACCATTTCCTTGGTGCTTCCATCACTGATCAGTACACATTGTTTGAATAACTTGAGTTTGGCTATCTAGAAAGAACACAAATGCACCACCACTGCTCCACTGATGTACAGTGAAGATAGAAATGCTGGCAGCTATCTGAGTCACTCACATCTGCATACAAACAGAGCAAAATGGAAGGCAGTCGTTTGCTACTCTAGTAAAAAGAAGTATCCTTTTGTGCACTCAAAATATGGATTTGGAAAACTGTAAATCTAGTTACTAGCATAGGATCAATTTTCTGTCACCAATTCACCCATTGTAAATGTATTAAAGTGCTCATTATGCTTTTTCCCTTTCCTTTGTTATATATATATATATATACACATATCTTTCTGTGCATGTTATAGTCCAATGGGACTTACCATCTCCAAAAGAAAACACTGTTCACAAATTAACAAGTACAACACCATCTACAACTGTAACAATATGTCTTGGACATGTACACGTGTTTGAATTGGTTTAATAAAATTATTTCTTATCAACATGTGCAGGTACAGTACTGTAGTAGAAGTGCTGTTTTATGATGAGCAGAAATTTATACGTGATATTTACACAATAAATTAATAGTATAAAATTTTGATATTCAAGTCACATTATCTTGTGAACATCGAGTTTATGTATCATCATACAGTAACAGTGCAATAAATGAAATCCTAAATGTAGGAATGTTAAAATAGATTACAATAAGAGATGCTTCCTGTGCTAAATCCAGCTTTGGTAACATCTCTTAAAACGGCACACAAAAGGCTTTTAGTATCGATATGAGGCGGTGCATGACAATCACTAGCTGTAAATGTCAGTTCTTGTGGGTAAGGTTCCTATTTAAGCCACTCCTCTTCATCAGAGGAGCAGCAGGTCTCTAAGCGGTCGGGGATGTTTCTGTAAGTGAGGTACTCGAGAATCCTCTTGGGGAGGGGCAGCGGCTCCATCTGGTGTGTGGAGACCGAGTGGCGCAGGATGGATCGACACAAGTGGCACAGGCTGGGCACGGTCCTGGGCGCCCTCCAGAACCTCACGTGACCGTCTCTGGTTCTGTCACAAGAGGGCAGTCGTGGGACGTAACCAAACATTTACCAAAGTACAAATTTGAGGTACTTTACACTTTCTACATTTCAGAGGTAAATATTGTAATTTTTACTCCACTACGTTCATCTGACAGATTAAGTTACTATCTTCTTTAAAAATTAAGATTTTTGCACATAAAACACATGTAGTTCATAAAATACTATATTACTCATACTACACACCAATACAACGGCCTACAAGTCTAGCTGACATGATTAGGCAATTAAACAGAACTGTTTTGATAATTTCCAGTTTCTGTGAGGATTTTTCTGCATTTAGTACTTTCAATACTTTACATTTTTACTTAAGTAACATTTTCAATGCAGGACTTTTACTAGGAAGGGATATATCTTACGCTGAAAATTGGAAGTGTAATTGGGTTAAATTTTGCAGTCGTTTGGTGACATGAGATGTTGGTTATTTCTAAATCCACCTTTAAAGTCTACACGCAGTAGGTTTCAAATTGTTACTGGTGTTTTAAAGGATTTTTTACCCTGTGGCGACCACCCCCCCTCGTGGATGGTAGTTGCAGCAGAGTCCGTTCGAGTCTCTGTCCACTTTTGTCTGCATCACCATGCCTTTCTGTCCCGGCTCCCAGATCCGGAGAGCCCTGTGAACACATCACATCAGTCTAAATAAATTATATATACACCATTCTGTCCAGTGTACCAAACATTTACATGATGAAATAATAAAAGATGCATGAAATGTTAAACTACTCACCTGTCGTCAGTCACCATCGCCAAGTACAACCCGTTGGGAGAGAACTGTATTGCTGAGATTTGTTTTTGCCTGTAATCTTCAGCATAATCACTGTAAATAAAAGATACAGGAGTTTTTAAGAATGATATTGCCCTGTACTAGGTAACCATAGTCAGAAATCCTTAATGCCTAAGACTTGGATGTTAAGTTTCATATTACATACAAACAAAAAAACAGAAAACAGGTTGCATGAGACATAGGACACGTACTTTGCATCTGATGTAAACGGTGACAGTGCAGTGTAGGATGCCTTTAGTTTCCAGTTTCAAACTTGTGGAACTAATTTGCTCAGTTCTGGTGAAAACTATTAAAAAAATAAAACTCCAAATCCCATTTCTTTGGAGTTTTGGATTTGAAACGTTTTACCGAAAGTGCTGGAGATGCTATTTATTGTCTTAGTGGGCGTCAAAGAAGTGCAGGCCAAGATGCATTTTCCACCCATGTGAAGGTCTGGGATATGACTTTTAGGAAAACACATGCTTTCCATTTACAATACCAAATATTCTGTACATTTTGAGACTGAAAGCTGGGTGTAAACTTACAGCAGAGTGGCCAGTTTCTCTGCAGTGTACGGGTCCCAGAGGTCGATCCACCAGCTGGAGCCACTGAAAGCTGCCGTGGCGAGCACTGCTCCGTCAGGAGAGAAGTCACAGGAAGACAGGAGGTACAAGGTCTTGTGGATCCCTCCTGACAGGTTCCTGATGAACGTATATGACCGCAGACTCCACAGACACACCATCTGATGAAAGTAAAATTACAACGGGTTAATGAGTCTCCATACACTGGTGTAAGGATCACCGTTTTTAATTTGAAATAATTAGTGTACGTTCAGTCAAGGGCCAGGCTCAAAGTCATTCTGCCCCGGGGTATTTCCTGCAGACTTTGCAACGTCAGAGAATCTAGCGATTCGATTTTCACTGTACTGACTCAGTGAATGGCAACAGGACAGGCTGGAGCATGCAGCACAGTTTAAAGTGCTTTTGGCCCAATCCCAAAGTCCGGACCAATGTGGAATTTCAAAGGGCGCGAGGGTTTGAGTACACACACACACTTACCGAGGCCTTTCCATGAGTCTGCATTGATGCAGACTTCACCAAAGGGAATTACCAACAGTTCAAAGCGTTTACCGCGGAGACCGTGGGGAAATCCGGAAATTACAAAAAGGTAAACAACAGCACGACACACGACCACGGAACGGACCTGTTGTCACGCTTGTAAAACAAGAATTAGAACATTTGGAGTCAGCCAGCCGTCTCCTGTGCCTTGGCCATGTGAAAAGCAACAATCTTAAAATGAAAATATTCAAACTGGCAAGTGTCAGCAACATCTTGGTTATTAAACGTCGCCACGGTAATGATCTCATGAAGTGCTGTCCCAATCGTATTTTTATACCTATCTGAACCCATGTAGCCTCACACACTCACTCACTTAAATTTATACTGTTTGTTTATTGAAATTACAATTTCCCCACTTAGCACCTGAGACCAATTAAGTCTGAGTCTTTAGTCCTCAGGGCTCACTTTGGGATTGGGCCAGTGTGATCTTTAAGTCTTGAATTACAGTTTTTGCAGAAATTTGCAACACTACACAGTAATTTAACACTAGTCAGTCTGAACCTGAGCACTATGAATATACCTTAGTGAGCTCACCTCTTTTGTGAAAACGTAGCGACCATGGAGGCAGTGAGAGGAAGAGAAAGAGGTAGAGGAGTAGGAGGCCAGACTCTAACGTAAGGCGAGATCCATAATCTATCCACCCTAAAACTTTTTTTGTTTACAATTGCATTGTATAATTTTACTGCAATTATTTGCGTTGTTTGTTTACAGTAATATGTTGTATTTATTGCTGTACTGTAATTCTACTTTTCTTGTTTTTTGCAATGGGAAAAATAAACTGTCTATATTTTTTTTGGAAGTCTTTCTATTTTTGCGTTCATTGAAATGTAGTTAGATGATCTTTCACAGAAGCCTGTATGAGAAAATACGTATACGCGTAGTAAGGACAGAAGTGTTTTGTATAAAGTACATCAGTGTGTTGCTTTGGCATTTTGAAAAAGGATTGTTACCTTTTGATTGCAGGAGGTTCATTTTTAAATAGAAGTGAGATATTTATCTCCAAGTGATTGTCTTATTTGGCTTGTGTGAAGAGTTTTGACACAATGAGCCACATTCTGTGACAATTGCGTGAGCAATGGGCAAAAACTGTCAACACTGTAAGCGGTCTACTTTTTTTGGCAAATAAGGTGTGAAACTAGCAGTTTTACATGAGTGGGAAGAGCCTCCCAGTGCCCCAAATGCCTCTGAACAAAGTTTGTTCAGTCAGAAAGATTTTGGACAGCTTGGATATTGAGAAGTATTGTAGTTTTGTCTACACAGATAATGAAAAAAAACCTATAAATACATAAAAACATGCACAAAAGTATATATTTGTATATGAAAATAAAGTCCTTCGGGATAATTTTACTGTAAGAACGGTACTTCTTTGCCACTTGTACACTTCTATCTCGGCTCTGGTCTTTGCTGTTGCAGACTGCAATTTCCCCACTGAGGGACAAATAAAGGTTTTCTTATTTCTTCTTATCATTCAGTCATGCATTTTCTTTTATGTGTTACAATGTCTGGCTTTACATTGAAGATGAAACAACATACTTTAAAATTATATTACTCACTCTGTCAAATCTACCAACGGACGCAATCATGCTGCAGTCTGAGGATACACAGCAGCAGCTGATCCAGTCTTTATGGCCAGAAAGCACCTGCACCTTTTTACCTTCAGCAAACAGAATACAAAGTCTCACTGAACTGAATGAGGCACACAGCAAAATCATCACAAAAACAACATTCACATAATCTTCTGAAGTGGTGGAGAACGTGACTCGTTTGTGTGTGAATGTGAAGACTTTTCTTTAACCTCATACATTCGAACAGGAGGTTTAGTTCAGTTGGACTGCACGGTGACAAACACAGAGGTGAAGTGATGAACACACATTTTGTGTAACTGATGATTTAAAAAAATGAAATTTCACACACTATTTTCTATGCTATTTCCCACTGTTTATGAATGCATACCAGACTGATATCCAACATTCCAGGCAGCCATTGGTTTCAGTTAATATCAAGTACAATATGATTCATATATAAAGTATGAAATTCAGTTTGCAGAAGCTTGAAACCTGTTGGGTAACACCTCCCAGAGAGCAATTAACGGCTTTAATGTTTGACAAGGGACAGTTCCATGTAGATGTGTTAAAAAATGTTATGACATTGTACAGTCCAGTCAGCTGACAAAAATTGTGTGTTTATGAGCAATGTTGTCAGCGAACCAAAAACTGAGCACAAGTAATATGGAAACATGTACACCATAAATGTCACAATGATAGCTTCATGCATTTCTAAAGATTTGAGCTGGAAATATCATTTGTGTTAAATTCAGAGGACAGCTTTGAAAATGGCAAGGTAGACCTTATCCTAATTTGTCAAATCAGTAGAACGCTGGAATGTCAGATTTTCCCTCTGTGTTTGAACACCCCAACAAGAACACTTTTTTTTTTAAATTCCAATACCGCTTTAGGATTATAATTCCTTTGCCAGGACAAAAACTGTTAAAATGGGTTCTGGAATGGATTACCAATTAAATGAATTACCAATATCATTCCTGATTGGCATTTAATAAACCCACTGGCTGCCTGAAAGGATGGAAATTAATATCAAAACATATGGTATGCTTTGGGTGAAGATTACAGTAATGTAATGGACAATATCTCATAATGTAATGGTTCTTTATATATATATATATATATATATATATATATATATATATATATATATATATATATATATATATATATATATATATATATATATATATATATACCCTAAATGTAAACAACTATCTACTTCCACTATTTAGCCATGGAACAGTATGTTTGCATTGCATTTTGATAAGTAAACACTAAGAGTCATATTAGCAAGGATTGTTTGTGAACACAACTCAATATGGTCTTAGCACAGATGGAAGAGGAGGTGAAAAAATGACTCTTCTTACTCTACTTGAAAAATAATTTACTTATTTTCGTAAGGATGTAGTTGTTGAAGAAGTGGCGAGTCTGGACTTTACATCCGTAAAAATAAAATACACAAACCTTTCTGAGCCAGGTCCCAAATTCTCAATGTCTTGTCCCGAGAAGATGAAATAAGTGTGAGTGTCCCGTTCTGAGGAAAGACCAGGTCCCTAACAACACCTTCGTGTCCATGGAGATCAAATACAGCATCACCTGAAAATACATAAAAAGCACAAAAATCAGCCACAAGATACTTGTCACATCTAGAAACAGCTCAGGTGACATCCTCAGCAGTAGAAATAAAGATCTCACCTGTTAACACATTCCAGATTTTGATCACCCCGTTCTCCAAACCTGTGGCCAGAAGCAGGCTTTTGTTCCACTTTGATGATGTTTTAGCTGGGCGTGGTGCTGCAGCTGATTTTGGAGGTCTGGGTCCGAAAGCGAGGCCCCACACTGGATGACCACAGCTGAAGCTCTTGTCTCCTCGGTCGGTCTCTCCATTCTGACTGTCTCTGTGAGAAGAGCATCAAGTATGCAAATACAATAAAAAACTCAGGTGTAGACAGGTGTGAAGCTGGAGAAGGTGATTAAATTAGGCTGCATTTAGGTGCTTTTTAATTTACTCACTTGACAATTCATTGCACAAAGCTTTGTTTATCTGTAACACTTTGGGTCTTCATGATATAAAAACCAGCCCAGAAACTGATGGTGACAGTCATTTTAGCATTTTATATTTTGGACAAATTCTGCAAAGAAAAAGGTATTCTTCAAAAGTCATATTTAGGCTTTATTATTCTTCACTTTTAGTTATAATAGGTCTTTGATAGCCTCGTTCCATGTCTATGTGGCTTGATTTCTTCCATGGATAAACAGTCACCATGTTACTCCTACCCTTTTTACTCAACTTCGAACGTACGAGGGACACCTGAATGCATCGCGTGTGGATTAAATGTACAGGTCAACCTACTCGGAGTCGAGAGGCCAGGCGACCACCCAGACGATCCCGTGTCCCATCGACCAGGCGAACCAGGCTCCGTCCGGGGAGAAGTCCACGCTCCAGGTCTCACATCCCGCCCGGCCCTCCAAGGACGGAGGACGCCTGGTCTTCAGCTCCAGGACAAGAGCTGGCTCGGACACTGGATGAGGACGGAATAAAGGATCACATACATTAACATTATTCTTCACCAGCTCCGCCACATTATTATCAAACCGCCTCCAGGGCTCGGCTGTGCGTTTTCCTCGGGAGGTTTACCGCTGCCTGGTTACGGAACGGTATGCGTGCAGTTTAGTGTCCCATATTCCCCGTAACGTAACTCTAACCCTAATATACCCCTATCCTAACCTTAACCACTCGAAGTCAAATGCCTAACCCAAACTAATAGAGCGGCTTGGTCTTGGCGTGGCCATTGTGGAATAAACTACACGTCTGTCTACGGAACGTTGCAATAACAGCAACGACCTAGCTCATGTTATTCATAATATGTGACTTACGCGTCATTTGCAGCTCCGCTTTGGTTCCCATGGAGCACATAGTTTCTTTCTTCACATTATTCGCTTTAACTTCCTGAATTTGTCCTCCCTGTTGGACTGCAGTTGTCCATTTCAACGAAGGCAAGACACAGTTTTGTCCGGAGAGAGAGCTGCCCTCGTACCTGCGATAGCGTTTGCAATGTGAAAAATGTGCGAGTAGGAAACAAAACGTCATAGACGGTATAAGAAATGTTCAGCTGATTTCCGGCACGAAGTCACGTTGTACCATTGGCTACACCGTTGTCACGTGTTTATATTACGTAACCTCAAAGCCACGCAGCACCCCTTCTATTCATTAAATGATAATGCATGTTAACAAACCCTTTGGAATCCACTGTTTACACACATGTATGATGTCAACCAGTGATGTAATTAATATAATATGATGCTGGTCAGATCAGATCAGTTGAAATTAGCAATATACATTTTATTTTCTTGCCAAGATTGAAAAAAAGAGTAAGTGTCCAAATGTCAGACTGAACAGAAAAGCATGTTACTTTATTTTATTTTGACTTCTACTGAAACCAAGTACAAAAAACAATCATAGACGTCAAATGTTGCATAGCCTACTATGATTAAAAAAACATATAAATATAAAATATTTAAAAACAATTTAAAAAAAAAATGAAGATGGATGATGTGGTTGAACAGCCATTAAAATGGCATACTGGCTTTAAATATTTTACTTGGCAAAAATGATCACGTTGAATTAAGGTTGTGATTCACTTAACTGGAATTGATTTTTAAATCAATTTTAGTGTTGCAAGTAACTTGTTTTTATGATAGTTACTGAATAATATTAAGTACATCAAGTAATTATTTTAATAAATTTAGCTCTAACTACTCAAGGGGATATTCAAAAGAAAATTTGTCTCACACTGTTACAGTAAGACCGTTGTCGTATTTCTTCTCTTATAGGCTAGTGCTACCATTTCTAGATGCCGATTGCCTGTGATTTTACTCCCAGATTATAAATTAAATATTTACAGGGAACAAAAGGCATGCCCAAAATATTGCTATATTACCAATAGACATACTGAGTCAAAAAAAAATTGTGATATTTCACTCTCACCATTGCCCAAATCTCATGTAAACTTGATCTGATAAAGATGAAGGGAAAAAAAAAAAACACGTTTCAGTTTTTAACCTTCTCTACATCATACACACATGAGACTAACTGACAAAACACCACCACATTTTTAAAATGATTCCATACTAGAGTTGTGTTCTAGACTGCGACAGTCATAGTTAATCTGTAAAGGCCATGCGCAGAGTGGGAATGTACGTAAATCAATAAGTTATGAATGACCAAAGCCATTGTCACATCACATTTAGTTTAAGCAGCTTCATTTACAGCACACATCTCAACATCAGAACATATTCAAAATGCTGTACAGACAAATCAATCAACAAATCAACAACCATAAAAATATTCATACAAAAATTCAAAACCCAATTAAAAAAAAAAAAAAAAAAAAAAAAAAAAGGAGCTGATTTTTTTTTTTTTTTTATACATGTGCCTTCCACCGATTCTGTTCACATTGTCATTGGGAGTGGATAGTATTTACCTAAATAGGAAAAAACCCTTCTCTAAAACACCCAATACCTAAAATGTTACAAGCTCCACTGGCTCTTCCCTGTGTACAGTATCTTCCTGCTGCTGTGGGCTTGTGTCAGCTGTTTCTGCATCCTCATGATCACCTAAACAAAGAGGTACATTTTTACATTACCAAACATTTTTACACTTCATTCACAAACAATTGAATCAATGGCAAACTGCCATGATGTAAACATACTTAATGGGATCCGATGTATCTGGACGAGCGTTGTGTGGTGTCCGTTGGTCAACGGAGGCAGCCGGGGAACGGCATCTTGAAAGATCTGCTCGTCGTCTGACTCCACCAGACTTAGCACGTCTCCACTGTCCTCCATTTGCCTGGACAGCGGAAACAGTATTGGGACATTAGAGTGCACCTGCAGGAACTACATGATCAATACCTGAGACTCAAAAAGCATGAGCTTGCAGATTAGTCTGGTTATCATGCTACTTTTACACAGATATATCATCTCATTTTTATTGGCAACATTTTTTTTTTTAAATCTTATCTAATTTGTTTATCTTATTTATTATTTCTAGCATATTTCTGGTATTTTTGGTTGGTGAGTATGGGTGTTTTTCCTTGGTAACTTGCTACTTGCAACAGTAATTTCCCAATATGGGATTAATCAAGTGTATCTATCTATCTCTATCTGCATTCTGGGAATTATTTTTTGTTGTGCCATCATCTGTGTCCAAATTCAAAAGAGGTTTGGTGAGGTTTCGTGAATGTAGTGCACATTGGAACTGGACTTTTTGATCACTAGTAGCAATATGGAGCAACGTTTTTAGAGTGCTTTCTGTGGGATAAGGACTCCCGTGCACATAACACACAGTAACACTATTCAACAGTGTTAACATAGCAATTCGCCGACAATGTAAAGAAGAATACAAACAAGCAGAAAAATCTGCTCTGCATGTTTTATTGCATTCAACACATTGATGAGGCCTAACAATATACACAATGTGTCTTGGTTAGAAACACTGAATGTAAACAAATATAATTAAAAAAAAAACTTAACTTGGTACCTTTTAAGTTTACTCAAAGATGCCAGTGTGCAAAATAACTGCTTGATGTTGACACATTTGTCCCAAACTGCCGAGCACAATGGACATTTAGGAGTGTATAGACATGAGAAGAAGATTGGTACCACATCTTCTTAGATAATGCAAAAGAAAAGCAAATAAGCATATTCCCCAAAATGTTTAACTAATCCTTCAATAGAATGTGCCTTGCAGCTGCATTGCAGCATGGTCTATTAAGGCCATAATAAATGCAGAAGATGGCATCTGTGCTTTTTTTCAGATGGGTTTATGATTACTGAACACAGGTGTCGAATGATGAGACAAGATAGAAGCTCAGGCTGCTTAATCTGATTTTTACTGTTGCAACAAATACAATTTATTTCAATTTGAGCTTTAAAGATAATATTGTAACATGACCAAATGGTGGAACGAGCTCCCCATTGGCATCAGGACAGCTGCAAGTCTACACATCTTCCGCCGCAGATCATGGTCATAGTAAAAGCAAAGAAACTTGAAACTTACATGTTGCACTAACATACTAAGTAAGATAAATAAGATCAAACCCAGACTGTAGTACATAAGATATTTTGGCTCATTTAATGGTTTGGGTGACTAAAATAAGCATTTAGTGCAAATTAGATAATTAAATGTGAGATACTCACCCAAAGCCATCTCCTGAAACAAAAATATGCAGAAATTGTGAAATTAGTATTAGCGGACTTTTATGATTAATAATGTACAACTGTTCAGATACTGTATATGAGATTTTAATCTGTGCAAAAACAGAGCAAGACATTGGTAAAGTAGAGCTTTCGCTGCATGCGTTTGTGACTTCTGGGAATATTTTGCAAAGATAAGACAAAAGTTACCCAGAAAAATCCGGTGTCGGTTGGAGTAAGCGAGCTTTGCTATGATTGCGACCAATCCCACAATCAATACAGCTATAAAGACGCCGATGGCTGCTCCTGTGTACGCAGAGGAGGCTGTCGAGACAAAACAAGACGACGGGAGAGAATTATGACGCAGAAAAAGGGTGGAGCAGCAGGTTTTTCAGCATTCCAGAGGTGGAGTTGACACCTGCAGGGCCTGGCTTACTGTTTAAATCTCTACAAATTCATTTGTATGTTGAACTCATTGTTACTTTTCTCTGACGTTAACACTTTTATTTTATTTACTTTAAAAAAAATTAATAAAAAATTGTATCCATTTACGAAAATAAATAGCATGCACATTTTAAACAAATGATTGACCATCTTGCAGCCCAAACCATTCCTCTCATCCCACACTCACTCTTCACAGTGAGGTAGACTTCCAGCTCTTTGACGGCGAGTGGGTTCTCGCTGCGGCAGAAGTAGACGCCTTCGTCGTCCTTGGTGATGTTGAGTATGGTCAGCTTGAAGACGGGGCCTTCCACGGACAGGACGTACTTGGATCCGGGAACAATGACGTCCTGCTTGAGCCCTTTTCTCCACGTGGTGTTTGCAGGGGGGATGGACACGGACTCAGTGCAGGTCAGCGTCAGGCTGGTCGCCTCTAGAGTTGTGACCAGCGGCTCGCCTTTGGGATACGGAGGTTCTGGGAGAGAAGGAAAAAACAACAGATGGTTTTCAATGTAAACATACAATAAACATGATTTGTCCGAAGAGTCGGTACTAATAAAGGTTTACATTATTATTCTAGTTTTCCGCCCGGGGGAATTTAAACCCTAATCCTATTTGACAGAAACACACCATGTCTTCAAAGCTTTAGAAAACTAAGAACGCAGATAAGCTAATGCAAGCTCATAAACTGACACACACTTTTGCGTTATCTCATCGTTTGCACAAACCTGTTATGTGATGATAACCCTTACACTTACTCGGTGACTCACTTAACTGTCTACATGTCCTGTATGCAACACTGTGTCCTCATGGAGACACTTTTAACTGTGTCTGTGTGGCTGGTTGTATCCCTAACACTACTAAACTAGTTATGAGGATATTAATTATGGAATAAAAAATCCTGAGGCCACAACCGCAAATTTTAACGATGTTACAATGAAGTGTATACAGTATCCTGTGATGAAGACGTGGAGAGAATGCCAATTTTAGCCAGATTAGAGTGCACTGTTGTTTTAACATAGGAACATCCATGCCTCTGATAGTCAGTACATCAGTTGTCCCTATGAAAACTGTCCAGTTGTTAATTATCCAAAGTAACGGACACTTTAGTGGAGAGAGAGGTATCTCAATGCTGTGAAAATCCTATTGACATCCATTTCAATGGAGGCACAAATCTCAGAGACGGAGATCTGAAAGCCTCAGCAAATAAACCCAAGTTTACCCAAGACTGCCTACATTCCTAGGCACCATACTAAAGTGTCCCTGTTACTGTGGGTCATTCACAAAGCTCACTGTAGACAGTTTTTACACGGATAATCTTTTTGTTTCTTGAGACAGATACTGCTGCTAAAAAGGAAAAACATTATTTTTCAATAATGTTTGAACCAAAAAACTAAATGATGTCCTGCTAAACCGTACTTGTGGTGGAGGCTGAAACAATCTGTTTGCCAATTGAGAAAATGTGCTTTTGTATTTGGATGAACCAACCCTTTAAATTAAAGTAAGGCTAATACTAAAGGATATTGACTGCAAGGAAACATTGTCAACAATCACAGTGAAGAGTGTCAGTGTGGCTCTGAAGTGGAAAGCACATAAAAGATTCAGCAGTTGCACATCTCAGGATTGTTAAGAGGCTCATTTCACCACAACATGCTTACTGAGGGTAAACGAACACGATTTCTCTTTTCCCTGAGCGAGCGCTGGGTGCTGGGCCATGCATCTCAGCATCTGCCCTTCTGACAGCATCGAGCGGTTCAGCGTCACTGACAGGCTGTCCGTCACCTCTGATGCATAAACTTTTTCTTTCAAGCGAGCTCCTTGGTCACCCGGGCTTTCCACCCAGCGTAGCGTCGGGAGAGGATATGCTCCAAACCAGGTGCAAATAAATTGGACGTGGGAGGCGTCATTTCCTGGTAGCCACATACACTCAGGGTGTCTGTCTGGGACATCTAGTCGGGACAAAAACAGCAGTAAGGAAATTGGCAAAAACTACAAAAAAGCAACAGTGTACTATGATTGCTATCGCTGAAATTTCAAGCAAAATTAGGGCCTTCAATTCTGTGTGTGCATTCATTACACTGGTATTTAGAATTTAAAGGACGAATAAGGAAAACTGTTTCCTGAATATAACAATTCACCCTTGTCTTTTCAAAGTCTCATGGTATTATCTTCTTCATGGAGCATAGGTACAGTAATTAACAGTGCTTATTAAAAAAGGTTCATAGGAGTGTTTCCTTCGCACAAAGAAAGTTGATACTGCATATTTATATTAATCATACTTCATTACACATATCCAGGTCGAAGCTGAAAAGCCTAATAATAATTGGTAAGACATAAATTATTTTGAAGGTTCATAGTGTCCCAATACGTTACCTGGAAGGAACTATGTAGTCATTTGACAGTAGTTAAAAGGAAACTTCTGAGACAATTGTTTGAGTTTAAATAGTTATAGTTAATAGTCTTGGGTTGAGACGTTATTGTTTTCCAGAGGAATATCCTCGAAAGGTCTGCTCAATTTGGAGTCAAGTAAATATTGATTTATGAAGCAGTTATCATTGAAAACGTTATTCCTCAAATACAGGATGTTGTAGTGTTTTCTGTAATGTTTACATGTTCAGCTGAATTGCTAAGCACTGACTGAAATTTTAGCTTGCAGAACACAGGAGTTGTCCTACCGCTGCCTCGATCGGTTGGTTGCTGGTCTAATGCGGTCTCGATTGGTTTGTTTTCTTTTGTTATAGTCTGACTTTGGTGAATCTGAACTAAGTCTTTAGTTAAGCAAAATAAATGCTAGCTGCTAGTGTATGCTTACGTTACCTACGTACTATAGCAAATGCCTCGGTATGAGCCGGCCAGCCCGGGGGACCTATTTTATCGTGAACATATTTATTAACAACAATCTATTTCTGTTGGAGTGTGAATATCATTTTCAAATTTTTATACTTAAGGACCTTTTTAACCAAAGCTCTGAATATGGTTGGAGCTTGCCTTACTGTATAAAAGTCATGCATCAGTGAATAATTGTAGGAAGTTAGCAAAAACACAGGAAATATGTTGAGAATTGAGGAACTCCATTTAATGTATTATCTTACCTCCTGACCCTGCAGATAAAACTGTAAGTTAATAGTACAGTTTATTTAAGTATGATTGTGTTCATGTGCCCAGTATTTCTTGACTTGTTTAAAGTTGGCACTGAATGGTTAATTAGAATGCAGCCATATTTCTGATTTCACGCTTATTCACTTTTTTTTGTAAAGCTGCTTGTGTGAAAACAACATTAAACAGCAGAGAAACATGTTCAAATTTCTCAAACTAAAAGGTACTGAAAAAAAAGTATCTTATTGGTATTGGACTCAGATTTCGAATGGGCACCATTATTTAAACCAAAACATAATGATAATATAACTATAGGCAAAAACAATTTATATTGCTCTATAGTTTTATACTTTCCTCATGGCATTATAAAATCAAGCCTAATAATACTTGCCATTTCCAACACCTCCTCCAAAGTGCAGCCCAATTAATGAAAATAACCCCAAAAATAATACTTTTCAACATTTAGTCCTTTAGTCAGAGAATACACTGGAGAGATAGGTCTTGCAATGCTGGACTAGTCAGAGAAGGGTATTCTGGGTATTCTCCCCATGGTACTTACAGTATACTAACAGCTGTGTGCTCTTATTGGCTGTCTGATGAGAGACGGTGTTGTTAGCAGAGCAGCTGTAAATTCCCTGAGCCCTGGCCTGAATGTCTTCTATCCTGAAGTACAGCCAGGATTTAGAGTCTGTAAACAGCAACTTGTTGCTGGATGAATTTCCGCTGAAGGTCCAGGTCAGCTGCTGAGAGGGGTACGAGGAGCCAGAGCAGTTAAAGAAGACGGTGGAACCCTGATAGGCAATGAGCGTCCCGTTGGACAGCGCAGTGGCTGGGAAAATGGACACAGATATCTTTTCTGGACCACCTGAAAAAGAGTACAAGCAGTGCATTGTTCTCAGGGGTATGTTTGTAATGGGTAAAGGGTAAATCATGATTAACTGTCCTTATATTAAGGTAATAATGTACCAACTACAACTAATGCCCCTTGTCCACTACAACAAATTTGATAACTGATTAATTGGTAAAGCAAATTGTATTGTTTTTTCTCTGTTCTACATCATTGTTGTTGACTTTAGGTTTTGATCTGATGGTTGGATAAAAACAGGCCATATGAAGATATTATTTTGTTAAAATTGTTAGAAAAGCAGCAAATCCTCACAAAGATGGAGCTACGTAAAATCAGTGGAGAGAAAAGAACTTAGATATTACACTTAAAGAGCGTGTACTAGAAATACTGAAGAAAAAAAAACAGTAGGCTGGGATTGCCTCCACACGGCTCTCACAGACCACTCCCAAATATAAATAAATATAAAATATAAATATAAAATAGCCACATTTTTCACGGCCATATGCCATTAATCCACAATATCTTCTGAATGTTTTAAATGTCAAGTCTAGCATTAAAATATGCTTAAAGTACTAAACGTAGCCTACTCATTTTGCAGAATGGCCCACTTCAGAATAAGATGACTGGGTGATAATTATTGATGAATTAATGTGTTTATCACTTTAATGTTGCAGCTAGTAAAAGTAGGGCTAATTTGAATTACCTTGTATACTGCTGGGTAGCTTAAACTATAATAATATATCATAATATATTTGTTTTGTTTTTAATTTTGTGGCTAGTAACTAGGCCTAGATATGTTAAAATAAATTAAGTGGAATGAAAAGTGCAATATTTGTCTCCAGTGGATTAGAATTATAAAGTAACATAGAATGGAAGAACAGGTAGCCTACCTCAAAATTGTACTTGAGTTCAGTACTTGAGTACATATATAGATAAGCCACTTTACGACCAGGTAGTTATAGGAACATAGTTACAGGAATTGTTACTTCTAAACAGTTGTACTAACTACTTCCCCCCAAAACCGGATTGGCCATTTGCATTCGCACTGTCAAATGGCCGTAGTCTGGTAAGAGGGGTAAGGGAGTGACGCAAGCACAGCAACAGTCTTTATAACGTTAAAATCAGAATACAAATACACCAAAAAAGTATTAACTATACACTACATCTAACGTATATAGCCTTTGTCATAATTTAAACAAGACTCCCGAAGAGAAACGGGTCTCTCTCACTTGCCTGTTCCCCTGATTTTCACAAAACTGCTTATATTCAAAATCTAAACAGTTCATTTCTTGCCTAAAATGTCCTCAAAAGTGAATTTAGTGATAAATAAGAAAATTGTCCCCGTTGTTGATCTGTCTGTACGGGAAACCATGACTGTCGTTGACCGAGGTTCCTATGTGGAAAAGGGAACAGCGAAAATACCCTGACCTGAAGTAGGAGCTGAAAGAGTTACAGGAACTGTGGTCAGAGGAACTTAAAAATCCCCAAACTGGTCCAGTCGGAACCACACACACACACACACACACACACACACACACACACACACACACACACACACACACACACACACACACACACACACACACACACACACATATATAGTCTATGGTAGGAACACAAGAAAAAAAAAGGGTTCTAGGAATGTTATGTTTGGAACTGGAAAAATGTCTCTGGTCAGAACATGCCGCCACTGGGTAATGTTTGCTTAAAATCAAAAATGTTTTTTTTACTTTTCTTTCATTTGATTGATCAGTATTTGAAATAACAATTGATAAACAAAAATGATTGGCAGTTGCAGCTTTAAGTATCATTTTCTGTTATATATGGCCACCTGTTTCCGTGTGTGACTGTTAATGTGGAAGAACCAGTTTGTGTTGCTGCTTAAAGAAACTTTAGTGAACACAGAAACCGCCCGCATCCTCCTAGGCCTACTGGTCTCTTTACTAAACATCATGAGCATCCACTTACGGGTTACTTGCAGCAGCGCACGTGCGTGAAAGGTGATGTTGCCTGGCAATGTGGAGCTGCAGTTGTAGGTGCCCTCATCTCCAGGTATCACCCCGTTGATGTTCAGACTCCCATCATGCAGCACTGCGAGGCGCTGCCCTGCGGGTGAAAGGGTCGGCGAAGAGCCGTCACTTCTAATGACTTCTTGTCCGTTTTTCATCCACGTCGTTGAAATCGGTGTCACATTACCGACGGAGTAACACGGAAGTATAACGACGTCGCCCGGTGCGGCTGTCATGGCCGTTTCCGTGGAGTCACCACCCGAAACTGCAGCTATGACAAGAAGAGGACAAGAAGAAAACAATGGTTCGAAACTCACCGGTGTTACCTGGCTGTGTGGTCACAATGAAAATTAAAAAACAAAACAAAAAAAAAAATTACTTACCTGTCGCACACAAACACAGGTGTAGAAGCGCTACAGTTGCGACTATCTCCATGATAACTCCCCAAAAAGCTACATCGCCTTCAAGAAGTAACAAAAGGTCTTCCAGTCCAACCTGTCCGACTAGTCCACCTGTGTGAGCCTGTCTGTAACACGCAGCGACACAGCGGACACCAGTCCGAGCATTATGAGCCACAGCGAACCCACTACGGGGGTGAGCAGTCTGACATGATGTGACTGCTGCAGAGTCGTCGGATCTGCATTGTTTACAGCATCCTGATCCGGAAACTTTGGCACGAACAAACCACACCCTGACCTCACCTTGTTAAAGGGACAGCAACACCTTTTTTTTTGTTCTATTATATTCATCTCATTACTTATCATAGCATGATTATTATTAATGGTAATCTATAGCCTATTATAATATAAGCCATTCAACATCAGCTAAAAACACTGTATTTCCCTTAACTTTTTCATATCATGATTTATAGCTCTAATTTTTTAAGTTGTCTGGAAAATCCATTCTCATGTTTGTATACAATAATAATAATAATAATTCATACGTATTATTAATAATAAACTTTATTTCAGACCCAGGGGGATCCATATCAGAATAAGAACATATACAAACACAAAAATACACAAAAATAAAATTAAAATAAAGCCTTCCACAATGTTCAGTGTCTAGTATACAGACATGTTCGCCAATGGTTCCACAATCTGGAGGAGAATCTGACAGAACTACGTACAGGGTTCGCCAAAATATAATTATAATATAATATTATTAATATTAACAATAATAATAATAATAATAATACCTATAATACCAAACCTATATTATCAAGCTAATATAACAAAACTGTATTAGGACAGATGAGTGTTTACTGCAGTTATATTAATCATTCAGCAGTGTTAATACAATTTCCTCAGACATCAACAACCTTTGTTTTACAGATGTGTAAAGGTTTAGCTGGCTCAACTGTTCATTCTTGACCTTGGAAACAGCAGTAGAGGAAACACTGTATTCATATACGTTCAATTTCTCTTTCTTTTGTTGCTGAGGAGATCGTGTGATGAAGTTTTTTTTTATTGCAGGACAGTAGCAATAGTATTTGCAAGCTTTAGCGTTTTACCTACAAACAATGGTAGCATACTATGGGCTACATTATTAACTGACCTTTCTGCATGGTATGCAAATTAATTGGCAGAATTGTGAATCTAGCTTAAGTTATATGGGCCTAAATTGCAAGGCAACCTTTCCAAATTGTCATAAATAGATTAAAACAGTGTATTAATTACAATTTAAAACACAGAAATTGTACTACTATGATAGCCTATACATAATCTGTAGTAAATAGACTAAATCATGTTTTAGCAGGCTTAACCAGAATAGATAAAGTGGGGATTTGATGAAGCTGTGGTGCTCTGCATGGGCATATCATCTGATTTTTTAAATGAACTGGACTTCGTTTTGTTAAAATTAATAACTAATTGAAAAGTTGCGTGGATTATGGCACAAGGGATGATAATATCATATACTGTGTAGCCTACTTTTTTTTCTCTTTCTTTTTAATCCTGTCTTGTGTTTGTATCTTGTCTCCCCGGTCTTGTGTTCCTGAGTGTCTGTATGTTCTGTTTCCTGTTTTATTTTG
>NC_045737.1:17049431-17051378 GCF_008692095.1 Etheostoma spectabile | reverse complement strand
TCTGGTTTTTGTCTCGTCCTGCCTTTAGTTTACTTCCTGTGTCTTCCGGCTCTTGTGATTACCTGATGTTTTCCACCTGCTTCCCTGCCCTGTTGTCACCTGCCTCTCGTTACCTCATTACCTTGTGTATTTAATGTTTGTGCTTCTCTTGTCAAATCCTTGTGTCCGGTCTGCGTATCGTCCCCGTGGGTTGGTCCTGAGCTTCCCCGTGAGTTTTCTGCGTGTAGTTTTCCCTGTTTTTTTGACTTTTCTTTTCCCTCCACGGACCTTTGCCTATTTTTTTTGCCTTTTGGTCTTTGTTGTTTGGGACTTTGTTTTACCCTGTGTGTTTGTGGACTTCGTTTTGTTGAAATAAAAGCCTTTTTGAAGCCTTTTACCTACTCCGCTTTTGGGTCTTTCTTCCGCATCGCAACAAGATCTGTGCTGTGGCAGACATTTAGACCAAAAAGCCATAATAACAGACACCATTCATGTAATACAACATACTGCGTCAAACTATACTGCCTAGGCCTACTGATTAGCACAGATCACCGTTCTAGAACACCATTGATTTAATGATATAACCTTTTAGAAAGGAGAAGGCCTACACATCCCCAGCATTGACCGGTAAAATATTAATCAATTTGCGCAATAAATGGGCTCTTATAGTCCGAGAGCCCAGTTTCTAAAAAACGGATATTTGGAAATTGAAACTGTGGAGCATGTGAGCACAGGATGTGTGGTCTGATTGACCGAAAGTTTAGCAAACCAAAATCCATGTGGCAGAGACCTGGTCAACGCCCTCTGGCGGTCCCTGGCGCTAGTGCAGTTTGTGCCGTTCAATTGTAGTCGGATTGCTCAGGAAAATATAGCTCACCACACTGAACTACTAAACACAAGAAAAATATAATCAATTTAGATCCAAAGTGACGAAGGAAAGTAAGCAATTACGACTACTACGGTAAAAAATGGTAAAAAAAAAAAAACATGCTAATAAAAGGATCTCTTGGTAAGGAAAGGGGATTTACGTCAAAACTAGCAGGTGTTTTTTAACTTTACAGTAGAGGATTGACTTAAAAAAATCACATCTGCTATAGTTCGTTTCTGGCTGATTTAAAATTAAACAATTAAAGATATTTTTGGATCCACATGGTTCAACTTTTTACCTCAACACACAAAGTCTACCTGAAACTATCTATCCTAGTGGTACATGAACACAGCATCTTTGTGTTTACTGCATGTAGAGGTACAGTACACAACGTCGGCAACCAGACTAGCGTCAAGTCTAAAAATGCCCGTAGATTTGAGCCAATGGACCGGGCCTCTTGCACTGCCGGAGGTCGAGGAGAAGCCTGCACAGCCTCTGACTGTTGAATACGAGTCTGTGGAAATCGACGAACTTGGCAAAGTGCTCACACCAACACAGGTTAGCTAGTCAGCTAACTAGCTAATGTTGACTAGCCAAGCTAACAACTCCGTTAACTTAGCGTAGTTTCTGGGTCAGCTTAAAAGCTTATTCTTTTTAACCAGCGCTGCTTTGTAATTTATTATCAGGTATCAGTCTGTTTGCAAATTATGAAGTATTGTTACATAATGCCTCCAGCGTGTCTGCAGCTGTAACATGTCGCGAATAGCGCCTCCAATGGGCGTCAGAGCTGCTAAAGCTCAGGCATCCACAGGTTAAATTGACGCTGACGCACCACCACTTCTTGTCACCCGTGTTCACCTGCAGGTGCAGAATCGACCCACTTGCTTGGAGTGGGAAGGATGTGACTCCAGTAAATTGTACACTCTGGCACTCACCGACCCTGACGCTCCCAGCAGGAAAAACCCAAAATTCAGGTAAAAAGTAGGGCTGGGCGATATGGAGAAAATCAGATATCAATCAGATATCACGATATTCTTGACCAAATACCTTTATCGATACTGCGGCGTAATTCTAGGGTTGACAATTGGTGCTTTAACAAA
>NC_045737.1:17042580-17049421 GCF_008692095.1 Etheostoma spectabile | reverse complement strand
TCTTCACACTTAGATTTTAGATAACTAATCATCTGTAATGTAGATATAATGAATAGGTGGGTATAGTCAAATAATAAAACAGCTAGAACAGTCCGGTAAGTTCAGAAAAGTACATCACCTTACTGTAATGCAGCCTTTAAAACCAGAAAATACGACATTTGCGTCATATGACGTTATTACATATCCAAAATCCGGGACAATATCTAGTCTCATATGGTATTAATTTAATATCAATATATTGCCCGGGCTGGGCAATATATTGATATTGATATTAAACCATCCTGCTTTCTCAGTAGGGCTGGGCAGCCCAGGTTGCAACACAGCAGTCTGAATACAGTAATTAATGTGTTATGCAGTAATAATTCATAAACATTTTTAAATACTGGCTCCCTAGTGGCAGGATTAAATTGTCAAGTGGCTCTGGGGCATCATATTTGTGCTTCACTTTTGCCACGTTTTGTTATGTTTACAGCCTTATTGCAAAATTGATTACAATTTTTTTTTTTTAATTAAATTAAATTCTACAAAATTGCCCATAATGACAACTTAAAAAGTTTGAGATTTTTGCAAATTTATTAAAAATAAAAACGAAGAAATCACTTATACATCAATTTCTTTGTTTATTTTTTATTTTTAATGAATTCTCAAACTTTTTTGAAGATGTCATTTTGGGATATTATGTGTAGAATTCCACCTTGGAATAAGGCTGTACCAACAAAATGTGGAAAAAGTGAAGCGCTGTTAATACCTTCTGTATGCACTGTACTTACCCCACATCCCACCCACTTTCTGTGCATGTACACTGTTGCTGTAACTTGTTCAAGCACACAGTATGCTATACATAGAGGCTTAGTTAAATTTTGCCTGGAGCTCCATACCAAAGTGCTACAGTACTACCTGAGCCCTGTTTCCTGTAATATTCACCATGTAAGCACATAATCCACAAGTCTTGGATTTCATTGTAAATACATTTTTCTTTTTGTCCTTCACGCAAGGGAGTGGCACCACTTTCTGGTTGTCAATATGAAAGGGAATGATGTGTCCTCTGGCTGCGTCTTATCGGACTACGTGGGCTCTGGTCCTCCCAAGGGCACAGGTAAGAGAGAAGGAAGCCTAGAAAAAGTAAAATCGAAAGGATAGATATGGTTTTCAGTTTGGCCAGTTAAACTTTTTTTTTTTTGACCAACATGCAATTAAATGGATTTGTGTCCATGTTTTGCTAAATGTCTCTTATTTGGGTTGAAGTTCAAGACACACAATAAGTACTGCTGCATGTAATCCTGGAGTCTGCAGGTTGTCAGGTTAAACAATATCTGTAGCCTGGCATAAATTTACGGTTTTAAGAGGTTGTTTTCCAGCAGCGCTCTAACACAAACCTTTAAAAACCTCTGTCTTTGTCCCCCTCAGGTCTCCACAGGTATGTGTGGCTGGTGTATGAGCAGCCAGGCAGCCTGTCCTGCACCGAGCCCGTCCTTACAAACCGGTCTGGAGACTGCCGCGGCACATTCAAGATCCAGAGTTTCAGGCAGAAATACAACCTGGGAGCCCCGGTGGCGGGAACCTGCTACCAGGCCGAGTGGGACGACTACGTCCCCAAACTGTACGAGCAGCTGGCCGGAAAATAAATGAAAGACCTAATTTGAGTGTTCAGCACTAGGAATTCCCACAGAGGCTGGTGCAAGAAACAAAAACCCCAACAAAAACAAAGCATTTTTTTTGTCAGTGTTTCACTGAAGTTTTTCTTTTCATAGTTCCTTTAATTGAAATGGAATAGTATTCCCTTCCACTATGTTGCCTACCTGTGACAAAAAATAACTGCTCCTCTCAATGATGTCATCTGCAGTAAATCTGGTTAACACTGAAATAGTTGCATTATCCATTGAAATCAAGGCTTAAACTACTTTATCTAAGTCCTGGTTAATCGGACATATATAACAACACATCCTCAGTTTGTGTGATGAGCACTTTATTTACAAATATAATTAAAAGCTCTGACAGATTCATGCTTTCTTTTAACCTGGAAAAAAATTAAAGTGCATGCAATAATAAAGCATCATACTGGTCTGGTTTATAAGAAAATACACAGCTTAGAAGTTGTGTAAAGCAAAAAAAACAAAAAACAAATCAGATGAAAATCACATTGATACATGACTGAACTTCAAATACTATCCGAGGAGGGGGGAGGGGAAAAAAAGCACTTTTAAAAATTCTTTTTTGATTTGAGTGAGTTAAAATACAATACGAAAATAAGTAAAAGCTCTCCATAAATCCTTCTATACACAAAGTAGAAGTGTCTCCCCCCCCAATGAAGCCCTTTGTGCTAGCTGGGAGTTGAAGTTCATGTGTCACGTGTATTATTCACATTGGCTGCCAGTGCAGAGAAATCAGTACGATGCACATGTTGAGTACCATGATTCACCCTCCCCTCAGCAATCAAATTCATCCGTCACATGTATTCTAATCGTACCTGTATGTACATGATAATTGTGTCTCACAAGTATCAAATTCGTCATAAAAACCTTCTGATAAATAAATACCAAAAGTGTTGAAAGATGCAGCACAGACTAATCCCCCGTGTGAGAATATTTTTGCACTGTTTGAGACCAAAAAAAACAAACTGACCAAAAAATGAATCACCTCTAAAAATGCATGGTTGTGGAGCGATTTCTCTCATCCAACTGCCCTCGTTTTTCTCTCCCTCCTCTCGTCTTCCACTTTTAGTCGCAACTAAAGTGTCATCATTGCTCATTGCACAAGAAACAACAAACACTGTGACTATGTTATCATTATTCTTACAAAAAACATGACAACCACAGGATGTTTTCCAGCATTTTTGTTAACTTGTGACACCATGAGAGGCAAGGAGGGGGAGGAGGTTTAGGTGGGTTGGGGAGGGGGTGCGCACTAAAACCTGCCATCAACTCTGTCTGACGGGCTCAGAAAACACACTGGAGCAGATTCTGGAGCCGTTTTTTGTTTTTGCGTCTGTGTGTATGTGCGAGGATGTCAGCAGCAGTGCAACACCTGCACTGTCAGGTAAAAGGAGAGGAGGGGTGTACTGAGGCCGGCGGACGCCCGGTGACTACAAGAGACGGCGGCAACAGCCCCTCATCTGTAGTCGTCCTTAGGAAGGTCCAGGGTGCCCAGGTTGCCGAAGCCCAGCCGCATGCTCTCCATGTCGAAGGTGTCAATCTCCCGCTCCTGGCGCTCCAGCAGGTGCTTGATACGGTCGGTTCGCTCCTTCTGAATGGAAACCAGCTCCTCTTCAATCTGCAGGAACACAGAGAGGACATTCAGCGTTAGTACAGTCTGTTGGAGTAGTTTGTTTTAAGTTGGAATTACCATGAGTTTTGTTTTTAATTTATACAAAGTTTTCAGTTTGAAAGCTTTAAAAAAAAAATTCTTTTAAAGGTTTATATTAATGCGGGTTGAGACGTGTTGTACTCGGATAAAAAAAGTAAAAACAGCTTTGGGGCATACTTTGTCCAATATTCATTCTCTTTTTACCATGCACAAACAATTATGTATGTAATGTAAACTCCTTTATAACCTTGTCGTAAAAGTAGTAGGCACAACATCTGTAAAATATACAATTCAAATGCAAAAGTATGAAATAAGTACTAAATTGCTTTATAAAAAGGTTACAATTATTTCAAGAACAATTTGCACAAAAAAAATCATTCTATATATATATATATATATATGTAGAATTAAAAAACAAAAACATTAATTTTGGCTCTGCTCCATGTGCAGAAAGTGTTCTAGTATGACATGTCGGTGAATATAAATGGAAAATGGATGTTTGGAAATGGCTGAAGTCAAATCTTCTCCTGTGAGAAAAGTCTGCTGGAGGAGCACACTTCTACACGGGGCAAGTGAAGACACAGGTGAAAGATCAAATGAACTGCAGCTGCAATATAAACCAAGAGATGTCAACTTTATGGATGCAAAGTCCAGCAAATAGATGATTGGAGAAATGTAATAACTTGATCCAAGATCAAGAATATCAGAATTATTTTACAGTGCAACAATTTAGAAATAGAGCTGGTCGAAGCCCTGCACTCTCACACCGGTCAAATATGGGAGCTAATTTTTGTGTCTCCAACCAAATACAACCACCAATTAAAATGTTAAAAGTTTAAGTTGTGTCCCAACAAGTACAAAAATAAAGTGAGGGAGATGCCAATCAAGCTTTGCCTGTACACGCCTACACAGTGCTGATGTAGAGGTCTAATCGAGCAGAATGAGGACATGTTCCACTGCTTGGAAAGTATAAAATATATAAATACAGAGAACAGGACACACCTTTTCTTTCTCTTCTTTGATTTGTTCTCTTTTGTTGTCTATTTCTTCACTTACACCGTCACTCTGTTGAAATATGCACACACATCACGTTGTACTTCCACAGGTTTTGTCACGTAGTGGCTCCATGTGCAAGTGGCACGGAAACTGGCCAATGAAATTACAGCGTTTCAAATGGGCTCTAAATCTAACACAACTAAGACACACAGTCAACTGATGGGACGATCATCGCTCCACAAAATAAACAAAATATTGCAACACTTTCAATGTATTCTGATGATGATATTGAGTAGATATATCTTGCACCCCTATTTTAAAACGTACATTAGAGTTAAAGCAACACTGACACGGTCTCACTGTAACCTTCACATGTGCTGTTTCCATTGCAGGGCCAGTGTGTTGGCTTTCATCATACTGCAGAGTTGTTCACAATGTTTTTTTGGCCACCCCCATGTAGCAATTTTTTAATTCTTTTGATGTGGCATCCTATGCTATGTGTCACTGGCTCCCATGTACATTGTTTAATACTGCAAGGTGTTAGTGTTAGTTGAATTACTCCAGTTCAGTCATGTTGGGTCTGCTTAATCTATCAGTGGAACACCAACATTAACTCAGCACCCCACACATCCACAGGTGCAAACAAAAGCACCGCAATACGGCAACCTGGCCAACTACTGAGCATGCACAGAAAACTCCAGAGTCTGACCATGAACCAAACTGGAGGACAATAGCGCTTCGAAAACCATGACATCATCCCAGTCCCAGAGTGCAGATCTGAACTCAGCCAGGAGATGGCGACAGACCACCGCAGTGGTCCACTGGACCCAGCAGAACTGGATCAAGGCAGCATTTCAAATGTGTCTCTTCCTTTGTTGTCGGAGTGCTGTCTACTAGACTGTGGCGATGACGTCGGTCACTTTGGAAGGAGGTGTACTCGGCCGTTCTAATCTTATCACGTCGTTGGTATACATGGCAGCTGGCCTGAACAGTCACATCATAGATGCGTCTCAATCAGGAGTGTCATGCAACCAAATTGGGGGACATATTGATAAAACTGTGTCAAAATTATGTGATGAAATGTAAAATTATAACAACAATTGAAGCTAGTTGCCAGCTTGTAACACAGCTTCAAATGTCATAATTTACATTACTTCATAACTGGTTGCTACAAAATAAAAGCATGGAAATGTCACAAGTGTAGGTATATTTAAAGGAGCATGTGCATGAGAAAATTGGACTGGACACATACAACAAGCTATTAAGAACAAATAGGTTTAACTGTATTAATTGTGTCTTATTACAAACAGAAGATGACAAAAATGTCATAATAAGAGCACCATACTGTCTTGTAGAGATTAACCACCATTAAGAGTGTGTGGGAGAGAAATGATTGTTGGCTCCTTGTAGGAAGGCATGCCACTGTCATTGCCACCTGTGGTGCGGGAAATATGAGAGAGTGTCTGTGTGAACTCATGAATGTCTGTCTGGGTTGTCTTTCATGCCTGCACTGCGTGCTGAGGTGGATGCAAATGTGTATTTAGGACCTGTCCATGAAAGCATGGAGGTGGAGGTTGGACTGTTTTTATTTCAATGTATTAACGCCCGTTTGTGTTTTGTCCACACACTTGCGATGTTTCGCTTGCAAAGGTTTCTTTACTTCCTGTATGTGATGTACGGTCAATCCTGTTGGAGCAGGATGTTGCAGGACAGAGTAAGGGCGATTCTAAACTGTAAACAATGCTGTTTATGTTTTGAGGTTTTGTTTATGCCTTCTTGTCGAGGATGGGGTTAGCGACAATTGTTCCAGTTTTTTTATGGGGTCTTATGGGGAGTTTTAAGTAATCCATGACCCCAAGGTTTCAATACTAACCCCAATGACATGGTTTTTTAAATGACCACACTCAAAAGTGGGGCCAAAAGCCTGCTGTCATAAAGAGGGAGGAGACATGGTGACTCGCACAATTAGGGATGACGACACACACTTTCTGACAATCTCTGCTCAAAGGCGTCATGTTGCTGCATTTGGTTATACACACAAACACTTGAGAGCTTACTTAGTCTCTGCACACCTGGCCAATCGCTGGGTGAAGTTGGTGTGCTTGGCAGATTTTTGGTTTCAGAATGTAACATTCTGTCTTTGCTGTTTTTTTAATTTGACAAGCACTTTGTTTGAAGCCTATTAGGACTTTATTTGCTTGCACTCCAGTAAGACATGCACCAACCTTTGAATTACTGTGGCCTCTAATTGACTCAACAATATCATGCATTTTTAAAATTGACAAGTTAGCTAATTATTTAAATATACATCTTAAAGGTGCCCTGCCACACGTATTTTATTAGTTTGTGGTAACGTCTGAAGATCTATCATGGACTCTAACATTTTTTGTGGAAAAAATGCCTTGGTTACGTTGTTTCAAGCCATTCTAGCGTGGTATAGAAAGCCTGCAGGAAGTCTCAGCTCGATTTGTGCCAGTCCTCATTAATATTCAACAAGCTAAGCTGCTTGCATCTGATTGGCTAACAGCTAGCCAATGAGAGC
>NC_045737.1:17008859-17042570 GCF_008692095.1 Etheostoma spectabile | reverse complement strand
CAGTATCCTTTACCCAGCGCAACTGGGCGTGCTCATCAATAGTAATGAGCTCAGGCAACATGACGTCAGACTGACCAGCTTTTGTAATTGGACGGATTTCTTTCACATTCACAACATAACACAAACACGTATGGACCTAACATATTTTAAAAAATGCAAGTAAAAACGGTTTTGTGTGAGAGGGCACCTTTAAAACATCTTAATAGTAAATGGCCCTAAATTATGTCTAACCTAGTCTTAGGTTGCTTCCTGTCTCTCTCTGTAGCACTTGTCTTCTAAATTGTCTTGAATTTGTGTAAACTAAACTGTGTTTAGTTTAAAGGTAAAAGTAACAAAAATTCAACTAGTTAGGTGGAAGGATGTGCCTTGAAACACCAGGTTTAGGCAAGAATATAATTTGTTTTACACCTGAGAGGGAATAATATATATTTGTTCTCTCAAATTTTATTAAATCATGTAGCCACGTCAATAAAGGCGTTTTAGTTTTTGGTACTTTTAAGGAGTGTGCGATTAAATATTTAGGGAATTCATTCCTTCTCTTGTAGATCGTGAAAAACACTTCACCTCTATAGTGTTTCATTTGAGTTGTCCGTATTAATCAACCTGAAGAAAAACTATGTTCTGCAGAAAAAAAACAAAAAAAACAAACGGTGTTGCTCCTTTAAAATGACGAGTGTTTCATATACCACACCTTTTGTTCCAGGTGAGCCCGGCGCAGTGACACCTTCTGCTCCAGCTTCTGCTGCTCGCGCTCGTGCTGCGCCTCGGTCTGCATCTTGATCTTGCTCTGGTAGGCATTGAGCAGCTCCATCTCCTGCTGCAGCTGGTGCCTCAGGGCCTGGCACTCGGCTTCCTGGGCCTCGTCCAGACGCAGCTGACACAGCCGACCATGGACCGCAACAGGGGAGAGGGAGGTCCAGAGAGAGAGAGAGAGAGAGAGAGAGAGAGAGAGAGAGAGAGAGAGAGAGAGAGATGTGGGTAGTGGGGGGGAGGGGGGAGGGGGTACATTCATAAGACACCCAGAAAGAGAGAGAGGAGAAAGAGGGAATAGAGACCGAAAGAAGGAGATGGAGACGAAGGAATGGAAGAAATCGAAGGGCAACAGGGACAGACACAACATGAAAAGACAGTGGAAAGGGAGGGGAGGAGGAAGGGTAAAGACATGTCAAAAAGACATGAAGAAAGATTACAAATGAAGGTGAGATAGAAAGGGGTACAAAGAAGAGAAGGATACAAGACAGATATGAGATGTAGACAAACAAGGAGGAGAAAAATGTAAAATCATGAGCAACAGGTGGAGAGAAATGCTTCCTAATCTCCTTCAAAAACCCTACATGTCTCATCTTGAAATATGCCCAAATCAGTGTCCAGCTATAAATGATGACGTGAACGCCTGTCCACTCACCGCCTGCGAGGCCATCATCTCGTTGATGCTCTGCTCATACTGCTCAGCCAGGATGGCCAGCTTGCGTGTCTGCTCATCCTTCAGGGCCTTCAGCACCGTCTTGTGCTCAGCCTTGGGGGTAACCTCCATCTGGTGGTGGCGCAGGGCCTTGTACTGCTTGGTCTGCACCTTACAGGTGTCCTGGAACTGCTTCTTGATCTGCAGCTCCAACGCCTGGTGGAGGGGACGGAGACAGACAGACAGACCATGAGAAGAAGATGTAGACAGTTACATTTAAAGTGCATTACATTTCTGTTAAAGTTTTGTTGTTGTTAACTTAATGTCTTTAGTCCTGCTTTAAGAATTCTGCTGCTTAAGGTTACAGGTTTAAAAAAAAAAGCAGAGTTCTGGTTTCCGTTATCCTCAAAAGCAAGTAAAACTGAAATGACTGATGATGATGATGATGATGAATGACTAAGAGATGATACATTTGTATGTTTTTTCATTTTCCAAATTAATTTTGTTACATCCACATTGCATCACTGTTTTATCAAAACCATACAAATAAATAAAAGACATTGCTTATGGCTTGCACCATCTGAAAGGAGGATCTGATTTTGTGTTTTCAAAGACACAAGAAAATCTAAAAATATACCTAAGCACTTAAAACAGGATTTTGTAGTTTAACATCAGTCCTGCATTTCAAACACCTTATGACAGTAACTGTGTCTCCGTGCTGACTCACTTTTAGGTTCTTGGGCTGCTGTCGGAGCTCCAGAACATGCTTGCGGTGGAGTTCACGCTCACGCCGGTTGTTGTACTCGATCTGGTTCTCCAGTTCTGTCTGGTGCTGCAGGCGGATCAGGTCCATCCGCAGCTTCTGCAGGGTCTTCAGCTGCCTGTACTCCAGTTCCTGCATGGACTCGTCGTGGCGGATCAGCATGGCGTGCTCCATCTCTTTCTGGGTCTTCTTCTTGTTCAGCTCCTAAGAGGACCGGGAGGAAAGATTGAGGAAGAGAGAGAAATTAGGGGGAAATATGTATGGATGTCTTGTAGTAGGTGCTAGTGATTTAATATGGTTTGTTCAACTTGGTTTTAACGTGTCTTTTACATTTTCTGTTTTTGGTTTAAGGGTTAGAACATTGGCTGCAAACAGTTGAAAAATCAATAAATATCAACCCACTAAATCATACCCATTGATTTAAACACTTCCTTTTTCTATTAACCAAAGCATAAAAAACTATCCTCTAAAATGTGACTCAGATTTTTGTGAATTTTCCCACAGAACGCTTTTGGACCTTCTTGGACTTCTTCCAGATTTACACAACAGCTTTTCAGATTGTGGCACTGCTGACTTGCTTTACTCTGTAATAATCTTCTTATAGTTAATAGGAAGCACATCACAGATCTAAAGAACAATGGGTGTGATTATTATTATATTATGTAACAACACCGCTGAGAATAATATGTTGGTATCACATTGAGCCTGTTGACACCAACATCACGAAACAAATAAAGAGCGGGTTTACTTCAATGGTTGGGTGAACTGAAGTTGTACATTTAACAATTTAATGAACAACCAAGTCCATTTATAAACTATGCATGTAGTCATTTTAAGTATCTACGTCCTCCGCACCTCTCGGATCTGTTCCTGCTCCAAGTCGTGCTTCTTAATCATGACTTTGCGCTTGAAGGCGCGGCCGTTCCTGTCGTAGAAAACTCTCTGTTGGGACAGGAGATGGGCCTCCTCCTCGGCCTGGGAATGCTGCATGTTCTCCTTGTGCTTGGACAGACGCTCCTGCTTCTCCTTTTTGGGTGTGCTATGGTCCTCGTTCATCTCCTGAGAAGGGGTGAAAGTTTCAAAGCAGAGGAATTGAGGAATTAAGTGATTGTTTTGACAAGTACAGTCAGAGTTGGGACTAGGCCGTAGCCAATTATTGGTTAATTTGAGCTGTGATTGGTAGGTTCATCTGACATTTTGGCTGGATATTCAATCTGTTATTTTTGCCAATGCGGATATCAGTTTAATTGGTAAAATAGACAATGGCTGGTACATTTGGGACTTATATTAAGAGAACCAGTGGATAAGTGAAAAGCAAATATAGTCTACGCAAACAAAATTTTTTCAAATTATGTATTACATATGCATGTTTTGAATGTGATACTAAACAAAGCCTCTATAAATACTGCCTAAAAAAAGAATAGTGTTCACAATATCACATTTGTAGTGATGGTATACAGCAAACTCCAACTGACCTTGTGTCTTACAGATGACTTTTATAGCCGGAGGAGGGTTGAGAAAAAAAATCTCTCTCTCCTCAGTATGGGTTGTCTTTCTCTTTCATGGGTTTTAAGGTAATCTACAATTTCGAGCTAATGTACTTAACACATGGGCCTGATCCCCGTTCTCTGTGGTGTCTAATTCCGTTACAGCCCTCAGTTGGTGGGAAATATCTCTCCCTGCCAGCAATGCTTTCTTTTAACTGTGCTGACCTAATTTTGGTCATTTATCTTGTAACTGAAAACAGTGTTTCACACTCCCAGCCCACAGGAGTATTCTCTGGACTCAGTTTGAAGGTTGTGGAGGCACACAAATGCTACACTGTGCGTATGGATTTGTGGGTTTCCTTGTTTGCATACATGTGTAGGTACATAGTGAGTAGGCTAAATGACTCAACGCAACTTCCAAAAGACTACATATGGAAGTCCTGAATGTGCATGTTTGTGTGGAGGAGGTCTGATTCAACGGTAAACAGCATACAGGACCTTGTGTCATACACGAGAGGCAAAAGAAGCTCGCCTGAGGAGGAAAAAAGCAAACCAACAAACGAGGCACACCTCCTTAATCTTCTCCTTGCAGAGTTTGTACTGCTTCTTTTGATTGTCCAGAAAGGTGGTCAGCTCCTTCTTCTGCTGGGCCACGATCTGCTGCTGGAACTTCTTCTCATCTGCCAATGCTGTCTTTGTCTGGGAAACAGGAGGAAAACACAGATGAAAGACTTTTAGCTCAGCATGGAGCTGAATACAGACTGCACGCTCACCAATCAACAGTGAACAAATAAAGTCATATACAGTACTAACTAGGGTTATACAATTTCACCTAAACCAGTATATCAAGTTTGACCCGGATAATGATTAATCGTTTCAGTTATTTTTCAAGCAATGGTCAAAAGTTGTTAATGTGTGCCATTTTCCTGTTTTATTATCATTGTAAACTGAATATTTGTTTGGATTTGGACTTGTCGGACAAACAAGACATATGAAGATGTCACTTTGAGCTCACATACAGAAGTTTCACTAAAGCCAGGCTTACAAAAAGATCAGTGCTATACATGCTTTGGATAGAAGTATCCAAAAATGGCATTTTTTTCCAAGCCAAACGAGAGGACATCACATTGATGTTCACTGCTATGAGCCAATATCTACTGACTTAATCATTTAGCCGAGTTTCATGTCCCTCCCATGTGGCATGGGACATTGTGTGTTTATGTTGCTGTTTAAAGGTGCATGCTGGTCTAGTTGAACAGATATAGTATCTCCCTGTCCGGTCCCGCACACTGCATGCTAATCACAGAGATATGCAGCTTGTTTTTCAGAGCGTGACATTCTGTGACCTACTTCTGCCCTTGCGTTTCATCCTACGTATCATTAGGTGGCAGCAGTGCATAATGTCTTAGCAAAACCTTCCATAGCTTTCTATGCAAGACTAAGTTTGGAGCTTTGGAACATTTTTGAACAAAAAGAACTTTTCAACAACTTTCTTCCAGCAGCTATAGAATAATTATAACTTCAACATAATGTCCTCGCCATCTTTCCAAAGCAGACCTCGTCTCCTAGCTAACTGTTCCATGGTACATGTAGGTCGGTGTAATTTTCTGTGAAGTAACTTAGAGGTCACTGTACAGTACTTACGCATCCACTCATGTTCTATAACCCCCACAACCCTCACAAATCCCACCTCCTTCTCAGAATGCACGGCGTGTCGCTTCGCCAGCTTCTCCAGCTCAATGTAGGCGTTGTTGGCCTGCGTCTCCACCTCCTTCTGCAGCTTGAGTCGGTGCTCGTCCATCTCGGCCTTCAGCTTGTTTTCCAGGGCGATTAGCTGCTTCTGGTGCTGCCGCCGCATGCGCTTGTAGCCCGACATTTGCTCCCGCAGCTCGCTCTCCTGCTCATGCTCGTGGATTTGCTTGGTCACCTGTTGAGAAAGAGAAGTTAGGATATGTGAGTTCCGCGATAAATGATTTTTGATCACACCAAATACCAATGAGTTTTAACAAATACTCAACAGATTAAAGGGTATTAAAATATAAGGTGTATAAAAACACCAATGCTTGACATGTCACCTGTCCTTTGTTAATATGCTGCAGCCATTTATCTGAGTTAGCTTTTTTAAGAAGAACTGAAAACAGAATTTATTTAATACTTTAAACCATCACAGTTTAACTTGTCAGTTTTACAGAGGCAAGGAAGAAGTTTCATCCAGTGATGGGTATTTACGACGCTAAATAAAGAAATACTGTGAAATCCCTGTGAAGTTACCACAAGAGTCTAACAAAAGCTCTTTCATCTGACCAACGCACATACACAGTCACTGCATAGATTGGGCAACCACAAAGAATTCAAAAATCCAAATCCAAAATGTGTTTAAGTCAGAAAGAGCAAGACAAAAGTTAACATCTATATAATAACATTTTTATCTAAGACCAGGACCCATACTGCCATGGCTTAACAGCAATTTTAGCCATCGTTATTTTTGCAAAACCTGACAACGCCGGACACACCAACCTGAGGACAGAAAGGGTTCTCCACATCTAGGTAATACTCGCTCCGCATCTTCTCATAACTTCCACCTGAACTCCTCAGGCCAAACATGATGGCAACTTTAGCCAAGTGCACCAGCATCCAGGAACCTTGTGCAGCATCCTATGCACGACAGAACCCTGCCTGCGCTCCGATGCCACCCTGAGACCCACCCTTACTGGACAACGACCCCCCTCCCTTCTCCGTGGTTCGTGCCCTGGGCACGCAGTGGCCAAGGCAGGCGTGTGAACTGTGAATGAGGCAGGCCGGCCACGCGGGCCAGCAAGAGCACAGAGCAGCTCTTTAGTGGGGCTAACGCTAAGCGGCGGACAGCAGGTGGGTCACATGAATACCTCATTGAGAAAGAGTGAGAGAAGTTGGAGGGGGGGGCAAGGGGGAGTTAGAGAAGAGCAGGCATAGAGTTGAGGGAGAGGGGTTGCGGGAGGGGGGTGACTGCTAAGGAGAAACAGCAGATGGAGAGTGACGGGAGAGAGTTTGAAGAAGAAATAATGAGAGGTAAAATAAGAGAGCATCTAGAGGAGAAAATGGGGTGGGGGTTGGCGTGGAAATAGGTGGAGGTTGAACTCCGCCCTCCCTACTAAATCTGTGTTGAATCAATACCCCACTTTAACAGCAGCTCCCAATCCTAGTCACTTGCTTTGATGCCGCCCTGCCATAAAGGGCCAAGTCACGTCATGTGACGGCCTCTTTCACTCAGGTTCAGGGAGGGAAAAGAGATCATATTCAGGGAGAGGAGGGGGGGTGCTTGCAGGCTAAAGGTGAATGTTTCAGTCAGATCAGTGGGAATTAGGCAGCTGAATTTAGTTATTTTGCAGTTCAAGGTGGTGTTAATGTTGTACTGAAAGGACATGATTTGTTGTAATGAAGAAATGCATGTGAGCAATTCTTTTGTGTATACAGCTAATATGTTATTGGAGAGTAGAGTAAGAAGACTAACAGCACTGTCATTTTTTTTCCTTAGTAAATTAAGAAAAGTAGAATGTTTAAAGCCTGAAATGTCTCTTTGTCAGGTACGAGATAGAAGAAGACATGGCTGTACTTTGAATGTTGCTACAGATGTATAGACACATATGTTGAAGTCATTTGGCTAAAGAGGGAAAGCAAAAGCCTCGACAGACCCTTCTTTTATGTCCTGTCTTCCTGTCAATGCACAAATGAGGGGTGCTCTGTATTCTCTCATAGTCTCACATATAGTCTCACTTATAGTCTGTTTGGGCCTCAAAAAGGATGCAAATACAAAAGAGGTGCATCTGGTGTAACCACAACCTTGGACATTTATGTATAAAATAAGTATTTTATTTCTTTTCTGCTTTAACGGTCGCCTAATGGGGATGTTCTGACGCGTCTTAAACTAGACTGTAATCTGCTGCTTTGTTGTTGAAGTGCTGAGGTTTTACAGCTGTTAGGGTTACAATCTGCAACTGAGAGCTGAACACGAGACAAGCTGCACATGAGGTGAAATATCTTACAACAATGTTACTTCATCTGACCTATAATAACCCCTGCCCATGTCTTTCTGCCGTTTTCTTGCCACATCATCCTTTTATCCCCTTTCTTCCATCTCCCTCAATGATTTTTTGATCCATCTATCCTTCTCTTTATTTATCTATTTTCTTGCCCTCTCCACACCCTCTTTTATCTTTTTCTTTTTCTCTCTCCATGTTTTCCCACCTCTACATCAGATTGGACACTACAGGTCACCTCTGTCTCTCTCGCCATTGTACTTCTTTAAACAGTCCTGTTTTCAATCTGCCAGTTTCACCTTTGTTCATCTGTCCTCATCCCCCCTGCTACCTGCCGTAAGTGTCCTCTTTGTCTTCACCTTCGCCAGCCACCATGCTCTTTCATTTCATTCATTCTTTAATCTCTTGATATCTCCCTCCATCACTATGATTTCCGTCTGTGTCTTTTGGAAGTATGAGCAAATTGTTTTAACATAAATTTCTCACCCAGACAGTTGCATACTTGTGTGTGAGGATACAACTTACTGGATTTATATTGGTTTAATTTGTATGTTCTCTTTCTTTTCCTATTCTCCGTCTTCTTTTCTCTCCCTTTTCTGGCGATCCTTCACCCTTCCCCAACTAGACCTCCAGTTCTTCTCTCTCCCGCTCTCTTTGTCTACCTGCTTGTTCAAGTCTCAGAGAGTCGAGGCCAATCTAAGGACGTCAGTGCTCGGCAGAAAAAGATGATGTCATCTCTCTTTCAGCGCCGGCGGGCAGGACCAGCGCTATCACACAGCACAGATACTGTGGTTTACACGATGCCGCCTCTTTGCAAGACAGGCAGCCGTAGTTACACAGAGCTTCCAACACGGTGTAACACCTCAGCTGCTCACACACACACACACACACACACACACACACACACACACACACACACACACACACACACACACACACACACACACACACACACACACACACACACACACACACACACACACACACACACACACACACACACACACACACACACACACACACACACACACACACACACACACACACACTTTATTTTGACTTTTAACCACAGCAAATTAAACACTCTTTTAAAACGAGAATGTATGAGTTAAGAATTTTAGAGCTTTTGCTTTTTAGGGACCTAATGTTTTTCACTGTGGCACGTTTGTATTTCCAACCGTTGAAGTTTAAAAAATACACACTGGAATTGTAGCTGGTCTAAATCTTACAACTCTTATGGATGATAATGACTATGAGATAAACAAAAAAGCTAAGAAACGTGAACTTGGTAAATAAATAAAAACCCAGACAGTGCTGGACTATCAGCTGTTGACGCTCTTATCAAGGACAGTGTCAGGACAAAGACGCACACACACACGCATCGTCGTCTTTGCTCATGTTCTCTCATCATGTCTGGTTTAAGACTTGACAGCAGAAGGGACACACAATTAAAACCACTGGGTCATGGATGGGTACACACACACACACACACACACACACACACACACACACACACACACACACACGTTACTAGAGCCGGTTCCATGACAACAGACAGGAGGGAGGGTGGGAGGAGAGAGAGAGAGAAAGAAAAGAGGAAGAGAGAGAGAGAGAGAGAGAGAGAGAGAGAAAAAGTCCACCCCCTTCAACTCAGAATATAAAGTCAGATCTGAGAATGATATATTATAAAGTGTAGGAGAGGAAGACATAAAGGAGTGAGGTGAATGAGAAGAAAGACAGCAGAGAAATAGAGATACAGTATGTTGCAGAGACAGGGCCACAACTGGAGAGCAGAGACAAATAACAAAAGGAGGTAAAAACTAAAAGATGCATGGACCGGAACAAAAATAACAGAATAAGTATCAATAGGTGGGTCCACAAAAGGGGAGAAAAGCCTGATTTAAAGGCGTTTTAAAACATCAGTTTGTTCCAACATGGATCCACATTACATTTATTCAGCGTGGAAACATAACATCACATCCTGACTCAGCATTCAACCGCCACATTCAGAAACAGAAACAAAAGAATGCCCCTTCTGTGCCCTTGTACACTACCATGGTGTAAACCCACCACTCTGAGTAAGATTTTGTTTTGTTTTCTCAATTTTTTGGCATTTAAAGTTGCACAATTAATGATTTGATTTTTGTTGCACAAATGAATGATCCTGAAACCCTAAAAGCACATCAAAAAATGTTTTCTCTTCAAAAGAGAAGAAAAGAGGAAAGTCTTTCGTTAAACTTACCAATGAGGCTGATTTTATGGTGGCAAAGCGGCCCTGGTTCTTATAGTTTTGGGCCTGGCTGCTCTTGTCGGAGGAGGACGGCCTCAGCCCTTGCCGGTGGTCCCTGTGGGTCCCATCATCCCAGTTGTACTGATGGTCCTGTGTGAACCACACATACACTGAGAAATTAAAACTGAGCACAATTCATTCACCAAGTTACAGAGTTGTCTTCTTTTAAAATATAACAGCAAATGGCACTAAAGTGAACGGTGTGTAAAAATTAAGGTGCTACAGTATACTTCACAGATTTCAATTCACACAAAAACCGTGCCAGTGTTTAAACTCTACACAGTCATTATGTGCATTTTTAAATACCAACATTCCCTATTGATTTTTAGTGTACAACATCTAAACTTCAAGCATATGCTAAAACTGTGTCAACTGTAACCTTGCAAAACATGATGAAATGTCAACACTGAATCCCCCATTCTATTCTCAGGAACCAGGGAACCAAAGAGTTGGTTAATGTTAGGATGGAACTTCATCAGCATCTGGAAACAATATGTGTCACTTTCATTTGTTCTACGCTCAGCCCGTGAACTTGAAACAACACACTGGCTGTCTGTTCATACAGTGACATCCTTTTTCATGCACTGTCAAAATACAAAGTGCAGATGAAGAAAGAGAATGAAAGAGCAGTGACAGCTCTCTCTTCAAAGATGTTTAAGTTATATGAGAATGTCAGACATGTGTTGACCTAAGTGTAATCTGTCTGTGTGTGTGTGTTGTGTGTGTGTGTGCGTCTGTGGTGTGTGTGTGTGTGTGTGTGTGTGTGTGTGTGTGTGTGTGTGTGTGTAATGGTGGTGAGTGTGTGCTGCTTGTCGACACGTGTACACAGTCTTTGTTCTTGGGGTGTGAACGGTGTTTGTGATGAACTTGAAGCGATCTACCAAACAGTGAGGACTGCGTCAATAGTTTCCATGGTTTCAAGGGGGGGGGAGAGAGTCAGGAAGTGATTGTGCTAGTAACATTGCATGTGTTGATTATGCCTGCTGTGTTTTTTTATATCACGAGGACTAGGATTCTTAGTACATGGCATATTTGGAAAAGTGTCCACTACTGCAAAAAGCACTACTTGACCAAATCAATTATTGGGAAGGTAAAATGTTGTCCTTGTCTGTAATCAGGCTTTAGCTCCATCAAGGAGGAGTTACTTCTACTGTAGTTTATTTGTTTGTTTCTATATCAGAAGGACATCTCAAAAACCTTAATGAAAATCAATGGAACTTGGTGGACAAATACTGTAGGCCTTGAGTGAATGAACAACTGATTAGACTTTTGTGGTGATCCGGATTTCAGTTTTTTTTAAGCCATTAGATACTTATCTTCTTTTATGGCAAGTGTACACATACTGTGGAGTGACCATATCAGAAGCACAGAGCCTGGCAGAGTTTTCATTGTAAGCTAAGCTTGTGTCCAATCCAAAAATAAACTATCTTGGTGTCCCGGCAAGTCCCGTTTAGGTTTTGACCATTTAGTGGGTTCATTCAATTATTGCAACTCTTGAAATCTGTGGCATGAGCGGTGACTTGGTCCTATTACAAGTTTAAAATGCATTCAGAAAAACATACTGTTTGTGGAACATGAAAAATATTTTGGGATAGCACTGAGAACTGCTCACACTGCTTCCTAGTTTCCAGCTCTGGTTTGGTTTGGTAACTTTTAAATCGGTCATCCAGGCCTAAATACTCACCACCACGTCCCTCTCACCATCCAACCTTTCACCCCTAACCTTTACCTTCTTGGTGTGTGGAGAGGATTCCAGGGTGCTGCTGTAGTCCTGGGGATGCATCATGGTCATGTCGGAGCAGCTGTCGTCCAGCACCTCCTGCATGCTGTTCACGCTGCTGCTCTGGCTGCCCGTGCTGACCGAGGTGCTGGGGATGGAGTGGTTGCTTCCCAGGCTGTTCATCTTGCAACTGGCTGCCTCACTGTCCTGCAACATCCACACACACAAATATTCATAAAAACATGCTTTCACAAATGAACACTCAAGAGTCTTGAAATTATACACAGATGCAAACATTGACTACCATGTCCTTCACCCCCATACTGTACAGCACACAGGCCACTCCAAATCATATAATTAAATGCAGTCCCCTCAAACAAGGAAAATAACTAATGACCTTTAGATTGCATTAGTGCAAAGTCATGCTAAATTGCCTATTAACCTCAAATTGCTCAATGCATCTATCATTCACCTGTGTCAATTTGTACGTATGTTAATGCACATCTGTGTGTCTGCCATGTCTAAAGATTAGAAGGCCACTTGAGTGTCAGTACATTCTAGATGAAGGGAATCAAGCTGTGCAGCTTTTAGGTGCAGCAGACAATTTAGTTAATTCCATAGTAACAGACTAAATTGAGGTGTTATAATCAGTCTTTCTACTTGGAGTGCATCTTCTCCTGAAACCAGAAACCAAGGTTTGGTGCTGCAGGTTTTCTCACTAGCCTTCAGCAGCGTCTTGTTGCAGTGGGGTCTGGTGGCTGCTCTGAATTGCACCACGTGGTGTAGGATGACACCACTGTGGCTGCTGGCTGCCCAGGCCTGCTCCTGCTGCCTCAGGACAACTAAAGGACACTTCATCTTGATGTCTGGCTACTGTGGCTACAGGTGATAGTACAGTACAGTACAGTATCTGGCACCTCCCTCTTGGGGTTACATCACTTCAGATAACCTATCCTGTTCTCACCTGTTGTGCTATGAATCTGAGCTCTGAGAGTCCTGCGTGTTGATCTAATAAAGTGGAGAACTCCCTCACTGCAGTGCAACACAAGTGCTAAATTACTATAAGAAATTGATACACTGCAGTAGAGTTGAAACAGATCTAAAAACCAAACATTTTAAATAATCGATTTATTCTTTTGGTAATTTATCAAGCAAAAGTGTCAGTGTTGTTCCAGATCTCAAACATAAAGATTTGTTGATTTTCTGTGTTTAACATCAGTACAAACTGAATATGTTAGTATTCTAGTAATCTATGAAATCGTGAATTCATTTGTCAATGTTTTTGGATATTTTATAGACCAAACAACTAGTCGATGAATGTAAAAAGATAACTGTCAAATTAATCGATAATAAAACTAAAACATTAGTTGCAGCTTTACATATAAAAGTAGCTTTTCATGTCTATTTTATCTACTATTGCCTCTGTTGGCTTTGTTATAGTTTCTGGCCTGTGTCTATAGGCCTACTGTGTTTGTTTACTGCAAATATTTCTTTCTGTGATAGTAAAGCAGAATTGAATATGGTTTTACACAAACTCCATGAACAAATAAAAACAGTGACTACAGAATTGCCAAAAGTTGGAACAGATTTTGTTTTTTAAAACTAGTTCTTCACTCGTCTCTTTTTGATTTTGACCCCTGACAAACTCTAAAATGTCCATTATTTCTACATACATTAACACCCCCCCCCCCCACCACCCCCCCACCCCCCCAACCCACACAAACACCCAACACATACTCCTCCTCTTGGCTCTCTCCCATAGGTCCATTGTGTTTCTCTTGGTAGAGGATCTTCTTCATCTTGCGGTACTGCAGATTGTCCAGCTCACGCACTGCATCCTTGGTCCTCTGGATGAGGTCGATGAGAATGCGCGGCGAGCGTTCCCGTCGCACAAAATCATGCTGGACAGGGCAGAAGAGAGAGAAAGTTAGTAAGATGGTTCGTTGGGTCAGAAGTTATTTAAAGATGGATAGAAGGAGGGAAAAGTTTTGAAAATAGTCCCTTTTTATGCAATATTACAATTGAATTAGTTATGTTTCAATTCAGCCCTTTATACCATATAATTTATGGATACTAATAATTTTTTCCCCTCTCCAGTTTAGCAGAATAGTAATTTGGAAATTTACTCTTATATTTGTCTGTGTTATAGTTTGTGGTATTCCCCACAAATAACAAATATTTCTTTGGGAAATAACACTGGAAAGACGTAGGAACTTTAAATGATATAAGAGGAGTTACTTCCCAGTAAATATGAAAACTATGGTTTGAGAGCATATAATAGTTGCAGGAGATTAAGTTTTTACAAGGTCTGTTCTTAAAGATCTTATACATTTTGTTAAAAGGAAATCTAATTTTGCACATGGCACAATGAGCACCACAACAGTGACTATCACTAGAGGGCGCCTGCAGGTTGCTCTGCCCATTCTGGGAGTCCCAGCATTCTTCTCAGCACTCTTCAGTAAACTGAACACATGGGATCTGTGTAAGATTGTCCATAAAATCAATTTCCATAAATACTCTTAATCCTTTTCACTCCAATAAATAATGTCTCAACTGTATTTGCCTTGGCACCAAAAAAATGACAGCTTCAAATAAAGTACCGTTGAGTAATATGCTGATAATTAATTGAGAGATTTAAGTCTTTTGAGCTGAATCTTTTTTTTGTGGGAAAGCCTACAAACTATGGAAAGAAAAATGTATTTAAGGGAAGAGTCGGAGTTGAATAAAATAATCTGTGGGACAACTTGTATTCTGGACCCGTCTATACACACTGGATATTAGCAACCTAAAATTTCTTCCCAAAAGAAAAAAAAAAAAAAGTCAAATTTCTACAGCATGAACGTTAAATCGATGTAACGTTCAAATTACACAAAAAGTCTGAGTTTCTTTATGAAAACATTAATATTTAATGATATTTCCTAACACAGTTTTACAATAAACTGATTGGTAAAACTCATTTACTCAATTCCAAGCTGTCACAAGCGCCACTGTAAGGAACCGACCATTCTGTAATTTGATGGAGGTGTAATATGGTGGATGTCAGGTCATTAAGCATTTATGTAATTATTTATTTTGTGTTACATAACCAGCAGGTCAGAGTGTGTGTGTGGGTAAGAATGAGGTGTGAAGATGCATGCGTTTTTAATTAATTGTACTGACATCAAGATGAAAATAAAAACACAACAAAGACATCTTCTTTACCCTACGCTTCCACCCACTCTACCACACACACTTTTCACACCTCCCCTTAGTCACTTTCATTCATAAAATATTGTGTGGCTGAAATGTATGCCTTCTCAGAGGACAGGCATATGCATATATATATATATAAAAACTATATTTTTAGGTCTATTTCCAGCTCTCTGTCTCTGCACACCTTCCACTCCATGTGACAGATGCTGGTGTAATGGGTTAGTCAGGACACAGGGGAATGACATCATGCTCTGAAAATAGAGATGGGACTGATTTGTCCCGTTTTCTGATGGAACTGCGCCAGAGTGTGGGTGGTTGGCCACCCCTATCCCATCGACCAGCCAGAAGTTATCTCCGGGATTCTTCATCATTATAAGGTTGGTGTTAAGAAGCGTATTCAGTTCCTTCCCTAAATGTATACTGTGGCATTACCAGCTTCTTCTACCAGACGTACCAATCCATCCTCAAAGATTTACTTGTTAGTTATTGTGATGATAAAAGCGGTTTATCACATATTATTATTAACTTGTTAGTCCGTCTCGTTTTCTTCTACTGCATTTATAGTAGCAGTAGTGACGGGGAACATGCCTAACATGCTTCATGTAATAAAGGAATAGTTCAGCATTTGAAAAATAGGCTCATTTTCTTTCGTGCTGAGGGTTAAATGAGAACATTTAAATATCACTCTTATATCTGTACAGTGAATATATAGCAAGAGCTTGCAGCCGATTAGCTTAGCTTAGCTTAGCACTGCAAACAAGGGGAAACAGCTAGCCTGGCTCCAGCTACATATTTACTGTACAGATAGTGTCAATCTTTACATTATTGTAATTTGAATTATCTTAGGGTTTGGACTGTTTTGGACAACAACAAAAAATAACTTTGCACACATCCTCTTGGCTACAATAAACTGTTTGGGAAAAACGCACACACAGTGTACACAAAAAGAAACACAGAAAGAAAGCAAGAGTGATTTTGTGTGCGTCTGTAAAGAGAAAGTGGGTATTAATCATAAGCTAACACCACATCCCCCAAGGCTTTACTATAGAAGCAGACCCTTCGACACTGATCCCAAGTCTGTTTGGTACTTATCCTTCTTTAATGGTTTTTCGGCTAGGATTTGGGTCAGGGGTGTTGGGAGGAGTGAATTCCAGTCTAAACGTCAATCCTATCCAGACAATAATCCAGAGCCCTTATTTAACCGCTACCTATCCTCACACACTCCCTCAGGTGGGGCAGGTGTAAAACAATTCTGCTCGAGTTTCCACTGTTGAGTGTGATCACCAAGAACATTAAACTCTTAGTGGGCTAATAGGATTACCTGTTGGTAACACAAACAAAAAGATCAAACCCTGTACACAATGAACATACACAGATTAAGACTTTGTAAATTCATTGTGTTTTAGTGGGGTTATTGGGCAGGATGGCTATAAAAATGTAATTACAAAGGCTGACTGAGAACTGAGGACACCATCTAAATTTGGAGTATTTCAACCATGGAAATGGAAGTTTGACAAAACATTTTTATGAAGGTTCACTTTTAAGTACTTTTTACCCCCAAAACTTCAGATAGGTCCAATTAATTGGACCTTGTTATAAGATTTTTTTTGTCAAAAAGGATCTTAAAGTTATATAAAAACAAAAGAATGAGGCACTATGGTGGCCTAGGGTTTAAGGCACCAAACATGAACCATAATGTTGACTTGTGTTGCATGTCCTTCCTCATCTCTATCCCCCCTCAATTCCAGTCATCTCTCTACTGTCTAACTATCAATAAAGGAATAAAATGCCAAAAACTGATGTGAAAGCAGCACATACACGCAGCTCTGAGCAGCCCTTAAGGACCATAGTTATGAGGCACGGCACAGGAAGTAGAGTTACAACAAAGAAAGAAAAAAAACAATTCTCAGTGGGGTGCTTGATTTCTGTGCTTAAAGACACTGTGTATATGCTTGAGTATTAGAGAAACGTGGGTGTTTGGGAGTGACTCATCCGCATTGCTCAGGGACTGACTTAGACAGGAAGTGAGGTCACAGCTGGAGGGATTACAGAGGAAGCCCACTCACTCGTAGCAGCTCCCCTGACGAGGGTCTGTCCTGAGGAATTTTCAGTAGGCAGTAGTCAACAAAGCTCCGGAAGGGGTCAGACCTGGGTAAAGAGAACAGTGAGATGCAGGTCAATGATTTCCCATCTCTGTCAATCCTATTTAAATCTGAATAACTTAAGCAGGAATAGCAGAGACAATCTAATAATAGGCTGCCTTCAGCTACACCTGAATGTTGAACATGATGAGTAATCTCTTTCTCCGTGTGCTGTTTATCATGTCAACAAATTAAACCAGAACAATCCTACGTAATCTCTTTGTGTAGCTCTACATATGAACCATATTTGGATTATGTAAATATGTGGAGCAATAAAAATATAGGCCACTGGAGCTGTGGAACACAATGCCACTGACTCTGATCTAAAAATACATTCATAATGACAAAGTATATGTAACAATGTATTTTTGGGTTGCTGCTATGGATCACTAAGATAAAGTAGCATGTGGTGCTATTTAAGATTTTGATAGTCAATACGCAGATTCAGGGTCATTGTAAGGTCAGTAGGTGCACATATCTTCCTCAAACTCTACATCTATCATCCTCCATGGTTAGCCGAGGTCCATGAGTAAACTTATATGTCATGCCAATGTGTGTACAGTGTGGCCTTTTGTAAGTGTACTGAAGTTCCACTCTGGAGCTGATGTCTCTACTAGTCTCATCTGGCGAGATGTTGCTAATGCCTCGGGCCGCTGGAGCTCCTCCAAAAATACCACAACCCTGTGCTGCCCCACACAATCACTTGCCTCAGCACAATGCTAGAAACAAATGCCAAGTCTCAATGCAGTCATAGGCAGCAAATTACAACTTAAAAGACTTGTTCCTCATGTTTCTCATGACGGAACCCATGATATAGGCTTTTGTTCAAGGTTAACTGAGAGCTTGGGTGAAAGATTCTGGAAGGCTGCTCTGAGGCAGGTAGGCAACAACATGTAGCCGAAGATACAGATTCTTGCAACATATGACAAGGAGCAAACACAGACACGACTCTGCATGCTAGCATAGCTTTCATACTATGGAAGTGATAGCATTAAAGAAGAACGCAATGGTAAAATTATAAGGACAACATCAAACAAAGGGTTAATATTTGATGAGTGCCGTTTCCCCCATGAGAATCGCACCTCACATGCAAAAGCATGAGTTGTGGCTACAGAAACTGAAGAGGAATAGTAGAATCTTTGCTGCTTTGGCGATTTCCTACTACTAATCTTTTACATGTGTTTTTGCCATTTTAAATCACCAACTTCTCTATACATTTATACTACTACATATTTAACCCCTTTTCTGCTGTGTGTTCTGCTAAATCCTTCCATTTTTGAGTACATGTGCATGTAAAATAATTATGAAGATGGAATATTCATTGCTGAGCTGAGAATATATAAAATAAAATAGCTAGGGTATACTATGTAGGCTAGCGTAGAGAATACAATAAGTGTTAAAAATTATGCTCTTGTTATCCCAAAAAACTTCTTCATAAAATAATGAATCTTCCCTAAAGGGAGTCCTCCAAGCAACAATGAAATGTTAAATTTTTTGGCAAAACAATTTCAAAATAGAACAAATCAATTTTATCTCTTAACATAAAGAACATATCCAAAGACACGGAGATGATCTATATCAGAATAAATCCGCAATTTCACAAACAGTTTCTTAATTTATGAGGTGAACTACACAATCTCACCATCACGAGGACATCCAATAACACTAACACTAGTAACACTAGTCCTACTCCTTACTTAAAAAACGTACACTTCAACACTGTGGGTGATATGGTGTTGCAAAGACACAGCAAAGAGCTGTTTAAAACCTGCCAGCCTAAATTAAATTGCTTAAAGTGTTTTGATGTCTGGAAGGACAGTCTCTAGAGAATCTATTAGAGTCTACAATCATAAGCTGTGAGGCTGAGAGCAGCATAAAGTATTGGCTGTTTGCCCATAATACGTTTAGAACACTCTGTGTTTGTGTACAAAGAAACATCCTGTTTAGTATGGCAAACACAAGAGAATGTGAGTTTTCAACTAGTAGAATAATAGAATAATCACACTGCTGTTAAAAATGTACCTTACAGCCCAGCAGGAATGATGGATATTGACACAGTATTAGTTTGGTAAAGGTTTCCCAGGTAATTATATAAGAGACTTAGAGTGTGACCTTGCACAAGGCCTGTTGCAAGGATCATAGGTTGCGCGGATTACCACAGGGATGTCTTACCCTGACTGAGCTCAGATCAGATTGGACTTTATTATTCACAGTTGAGTGGAAGTGTTGTATCAGCAGCTTCATTGGATTTTCTTGGTTTGTTGACTTTTTTTTTTTCTCAATTAAATTACCGTGTTTTTTACATTTTGTAGTGTTTAAGTGTGTCTGATCACATATTGGCAGCATTCAGCAATCACTATGATTATTTAATTGAAAGGATTAAAAAGAAGAAACAAAAAAAAAACTGAATGGTAATATATGGGAGGTGTGTTTTTGACTCACCACTCATTGGACTGTAGCGTGGGAGAGTCGTTCTGTGCGATGTGATATAAGGCACTCATGGCATTCATGTTGAACAAAGGTGGTTTGCGCTCGGCTAAAATAAGAAAAGATGGCAGAGTCAGAGAAGGATGGAGAAGAGTGATGTTTAAGTTTTCACAATAACCAACCCTTTTCTCCTTGAATGAGGCAGTGTCAAAAGTACGCAGGAACTAATAAGACATATTTTTTGTCTACCTATTTCAGTCATCTGCTGTATGTTTTACTTATAGAGCCTATAAATGCATTATTTGATCATTAGGGTGGATGCTCACCCAGTTCAATACAGGTGATTCCTAGGGACCAGATGTCCACTTTCCCCTCGTACTGACCCTCATCCATGGCTAGGATCACTTCTGGGGCCATCCTGAAGACAGAGAGATGCACATGCAAATGGACACATATGCATAGTTTATTAAGTATGGGGGAAAAATCCATGAAAATGTTATAATCTGCTAAGCTTCTCAGAGCCTTTAAAGACTCTGGTATGTCGTGATAGCAGCTCAGTTTTAGGAAAATGTGTGTGTGTTTCTGTAAACGTGGTGTGTGACAACTTGTGGGTGTGTGTTTCTCTGTGCGTGTGTTTGAATTTAACATGACGAGTGGGACGAAGTATGTACTGCTGGCTTTTGAGATCATGAGAGTCCATCACTGGTCCAGCTGTTTATGTGGTGACTTTTATTCACCATCAAAGCTGCATGAACTTGGTAAATGAGCACTATGGTGGGTAAGGCAGAGCTGGTGACTTCTATATGAGAGGGAAACAACAGAGGACACTGCATAGATATGTTTCAGGTCCTTCTCAGACTGGTGTGCAAGAGGGAGCATTGGCAGTGTTGGAGAACAGCGGTGGGTTTAAAACTAATGATATGAATAAAAAGAAAAGTTCTCTCACTGGCTACATCATCACAGTTATTACTGCAATTCATTTTCTCATAAATTCCATCATTTATTAGTATTACTAGGTTTACATTTTATGTAACGGTGCCCCATGTGTTTATTCAGATATGAACAAAAAAAACAATTTCAGTTTGTGTTGGATCTTCTCAGCACATGTAGTCCTGTGTGATCTTCTGTGTTGTGCCCCACCATGTCTATCTTGTCTTGTGTATACTGACCAGTAAGGTGTTCCCACAAAGGAGTTGGCAGGTGAGGCAATGGAGGCAGAGCCAAAGTCGGCCAGTTTGACCTGACCCAGCTCAGTCAGCAGGATGTTACCAGCTTTCACATCTCTGGATGGGGAGAGGGGGATATAGAAAGTGAGCATATTTAGGCATAGCAGCGAAACCACATTAGTTCCAGGGATCTATTATGCATTATGCCTTTCCCTCCTTGAAAACTGGCCACTGATGCAATGTATTTATAGATTTGATGACCATTTAAATGTGTTTTATGTGTTTTTAAATGTCTGCAATGAGACCTACTATGACAAAGAACAGTCAATATGATTCATACAGTGCCATTGTTGGATGCTTATCATATGTGTCTGCAATAAAAGATAATGTGGACACCAGTGAGACAGAAGGGTCGTTACTTCCTGTCTCACTGGTGTCAATAGCAAAGTTCGAGGAGGAAAGGTTAACACAGAGATGAGGCTTTAAAGCTTTATTAGTAAACGCAATAAAGGGAGAACATGAATAGCTCTCATCTCATCTTACATTCTTATCATGTTTTTCTAAATTCACTGTATGTTCCTGTTGGGAAATGTTTGGAGCTAGGAAATGAACCGACTCACCTGTGAATCATGTTATGGGAATGTAGGTACGCCAGTCCTAGCAAGGCACCATGGGTAATGGCAGCAATTTCCATCTCTTGCAGTGGTTTCTTATGAACTTCGGGAGAAATTAGTACAGTGGAAATAAGTAGGAACCCTCTAAAGACTTCACTTCATATAATAATGAACTATAACAGCTCTACACAAAAGGCCTTCATAATAAATAAAGCTTCTGCATATAGTTATTATGTGCAGACTACAGGCATGATCAAAGTCATGACAACCAAAACATCACAGTTTCAGTAATCATTTTTCTGTCCTGCTGATATGGCAGTACGAAAGTACTCCCATTTGGCATCTACCTTATGGATGTAAACAGTTGTGATACAGGCTCCTAAGCTGGCTCCCTGATTACTGTTGCAGTAACAGAGAGACTACGTGCCAAGGCAACAGGTTACAGCAGAACGATGACTAAGAAATTCCAAAGTCTCAAAAACAGGCCAGGGCCCACTGTCATGATTGTGTATCTACGCCAGTGACGAGTACACGCATAGGTGTTTAAAATAGCACATTAGGTCCAGGTCAGGAATGCTTAGAGGGTGGACAGTTAAGGAGGTTCAAGCTTTGACAACTGTCAAATGTTGTTGGTCTTTAGACAAAGTAGTTAAGCTAGAAACTACTCAATATAACATCACACCTCAGACCACATAATGTTGCTAAATTCAGTTAGGAGCAAATAGATTCTACATTTACAGTGTGTCGTCTTGCTCAAAAATCATGTATGGACTACTTTGTTCCGTTTTGTTATTTTTAGCAAGGTTCACAAAACTATAGAACATGAGGTTGTATTGGTTTTAAGAGATAAATGCAGCAATCTTATAACAGGCATGTCCTCATGTCTAGGAAGTCTAGCAAAACTTCATGAACTACGGTCATACAGTAACCTGTAATGGTGTTCATATTCAGGTGCTGAAATAAAAATGAGGTATAATAATACGTACATGTAGCATACAGTCTAGTCAAGACAATCTTACTGCGGTCACCTAAAGCTAAAGCTTACTAATTAAGACAGTATAGCTCATTTGTTTAATTGGTACAATAACCCAAAGGTATAAACAACTAGGTTTTTATGGGTTTAAAGACTATTTCTTGTCCAGGTGCAGTGATTTCTTAAAAAAGTGCTAAAATACACACCCTGATACTGACAATAAACAGTTAAGTTTAAATATGTGTGTGCACATTTTGCATTTATAAATACACTTACCCTCTAGTAAATCTGATGCAGAGCCCAGGCAGTACTCCATCACCAGCTAAAACAGAATAGAGTTACAGCTGAAATACTCATTTACCAGGTGTGCATCATAAAATATCACAAATTCAAAGCTTCAGGTGAAGTTGTTCTCTAATGCAAACTAATCACATTAGGATGTCTGCAATGGAGGTGGTACTGATTACAACATATGCAGAAAGAAAAAGAATCAGACAAAGAGGACGGGGAGAAAAAGATAAACAAACAATGTTGCAAGACTGAAACAAAAGAGGGGAACTGGGACAAAGGGAGATGTGGAGAGGGATCCACTCACCCAGGCAGTGTTTTCTTTCAAGTAGCAGCCTTTGTACTCAATTGTGTTTGGGTGTCGCAGCTGTCCCAGAAACTTGACTTCCTTAATGATGTCCTGCCACTTCTGCCAAAAACAAATTTAGACACAGATGGTTACACACTACAGGTACAATCACAGAAACTCTTAAGTAGGCATTGCTGTGACTTTGACTGCAATGGTGCAGCTGGCCTCACTGTAGTAACTTGAACAGGTATTATAGATTTTATACATCTGTTACATTTGTGTCTATAGACAGACAGGATTTTTTTTTTTTTTTCAATAGCAAGCACTGCACCAAGATAAATGATAAACAGAGTAGTAAAATGCAAAAAATGAAAGCTAGGTCTATGCTTACCAGAGAAGTTATTATAGCAACCGAACACGTCAGCTGGTTAAGTCATGTCATGCAAGAGCTCTCGCAAAAAAACACACCTCAAAAGGTTTGTAAAAAGAAGAAAGTTTGCTAAACCACGGAGATGTGGCCTCAAGTTCAGCTGAAGCGTAAGCTGTGATCACATAGAACGCCTTCTAAAATCTGCTTGTGCCTAAACGTTTTCTGTGGTTTGCTTGAGGGAGGTACATGTTTGTTTCAATCCTTGCATCTGGTAGTGAGTAATTATTTTCATATTTTTATTCTTTTAGGGTAACTAAAAATCACACATGAGACATGTCACAAGCTAGTGTCAGGCTTTGGGTGAATATCATTAGATAACAACTTCTTGTATTTGAGCTCTTGCTCACATTATTAATGGATTAGTGCAAAAGCAAGAGAAATACACAATATCTGACTGTGTACTGACCAAATGTCCACTTGATCTTGAGATATGTTACATGTGAGCTACATAACTACTAAATTGTCGTGATGCATACACAGTGGCTTCTTGGTTCTGAAGCCAAAGTTTGGCATGTCTATTTTCTCAGGTGTGTGAAAGTCTTTCTTACTTCGGTAGTCTGCTTGCCATTATAGGACATCTTTTTGATGGCCACCACCTCGTTGGAGTAGGAGTTACGTGCCTGGCGAAGAAAACAGAGAGATCAGACCCTTACTTACAAACACACAAACAGTAATCCCCTCACATGACATGATCACAGGACTTTTTTTTGGTCCCCTGGTTATTACACTATATAAAAAGACTATAGTAACATTGATAGAACACATTGATAGAACACATTATAAAAGTTATTAAAATGTTGTTTGTGACATGACGTTAGAATGATACATGTTCCTAATTAAGTAGGGTAAATTGTTAAATCTTTACATTTAGTTTCACACATTTTACAAAAGCATCACATATACAGTAGGCTGTGTGCTGTATAAACAGAGTAATATAACGGGGAACAAGGAATGAGTTTTCATTGGATAGTAACTCTGTTACATGTTACTTTAACTACCCTGTTTAGCATATAAGCACTATAAAAAAAATGTAGGCCTAATAATATTTCCATTCATTATCTCCACTTATACAACTACATTATAATGTGTTATGAACCTTTGAAAAAATTGTATATACTTATGTTAAATAGGGGGTTAAAGTAAAGTGTCACCAACTCATGCCATTTCTTAAGGGTGATTCAGATGTGAGACGGATATATTTAGTGCATGCGAACCATCATAATGCTTGCACTAAGCAATACATTTGCAGTTGAGTGATACAGCAGTAACAGATTCTCTCATTTGAATTTAAACAAATTTCCACCTGATCAAAGCACTCAACAATGTGATTAGGGGAAGCCTGCTGGAAATTGATATGTGGCTGTGCTGCAGCTAGGGTTAGGTTTGTGTTGTCTGTGCACATCCACATGCCCATGCTAAACCCGTGGTGTTAACCTCAAAAGGCATTTGGCCTCAGGAAAAGCTACGCTGCAGCTCAGCCAAAACCTTTATATCGGCTTCATTCCATTTTCAAATGAATGGGAAATTCATGTTGAGATGTTGAGATGGAATTACTGTAACAGCAGGCAACAGAGTATTCCCATTTGATTTTTTTCTCATATTCATTTGATCCCTATGATTGCCTGTCAGTTCATGCATAATAGCCATTCCCTCTGGTGTAATGTATTGATAGTTAGCTATAGAGAAGAGAAAAAGAAATTATGTAACACTGAAATATTGAAATACATTCAGGCTAATTGTCATTGCAGAAGAAGGGGTGCATAAATAATTAAAGCTGCAAGCAGCGTTGGACAAGCCCTCGCTCTTCTGTGCGCATCGGAGTTACTGGCGGACGCCGCTCCACGGGACCCTGCATTTGTGCAACTTAGAGGCAAATTCATTCAGCCTACACTATAGTGGTGTGTGGGTAATGGGCCTTTATACCCAGCAGGGGGAATTCCCCTGGTTCTTTTCTGTAATGGAGTTCCTTCCTATCTGAACATGCATAAACTACTGATGCACACACATGCATACAGTTGCTTACATTTTTTTGACTATGCATGCATATGCATATGCATATGCATATATATATATATATATATATATATATATATATATATATATATATATATATATATATATATATATATATATATATATATATATATACACATACAGTAATAACCTAAAGATTATGGACAAATTTACAATAGTAAAAACAGTGCCACTGTACCTTTCCCTTCTATTGTGCACTAAACCTGCAGCTATCTTTTACAGTACCAGTGTTGCAGACATTTACTTCTTAAATGTTAGACAACACAACTACATCAAAGTATTGTAAAAGCACAGTTTATTGTTGTTATTGTTGTTGTTTTGTTGTACCAGAATGATAACCAATGTCATCATGTGATATTTGCCATTAGTTATTTCAGTATTTAAACTTTGAGTAAAATGTATATATTTTAGAGTACTTCACAAAAGCTGCTCTGGCTATCAGCTAAAGCTAGCAGTGTACCAGTTGTAATGTGGAAAGAAGTGTGTCAGTGAACATAGTGCTGGCATCAGGGCAGGATTTGGACAAACACTGGAGCCAGACGGACATGGGCACCAGGGTTACTAGTGATGTATTGGGGCTGTGTGTGTGTGTGTGTGTGTGTGTCTGTGTGTGTCTGTGTGTCTGTGTGTTTGTGTGAGAGACACAGGATAGAAGACAATGGCAAAGCCCTGCCAAGAAAATCCTGCCCCACTATCGACAGCTTCTGTTTTTCTTTAGCAAGAAAGAAAGCTGTGGGAGAGAGGGAGGAGGCTTAACACTCCCAGCCCTGCATCTAGAGGAGAGGAGTAGGAGGAGAGGACTGAAGATGTAATGAAGAGAGAGCAGAGAGATGCGATATGCTGTCAACCCGCTATCCACGCAGCTTAGAATCAAAGGCTTGACGAGTAATTAGTGATGATGAGATTAATAAGAAAGACTACAGAGAGAGTGCTAAAAGGCAATCTGTCTCCACTTAATTGCATTCAAACAGCCATAATGTAGCAGGCAACAAGTACAACATTCAATCAATTAATCAATAAATGCATATGTAGAGTAGTCAAAGTGATAATTGTGTAATAATAATTGCCGTGGGGTAAAGGGCTATGAGTGCCTTGCCTAATGTAGCTCAGCGTAAATTCTTTCAGGAAGACCTAACACTTAATCACTGCTATCTTCCTAAATCGAATCAGCAGTTGGAGGCATTCACCTTCCTGTTAAACCAAACCAAATCGGCCACAAATCCCAAGGGCCAATCACAGCATCACAACCCTGCTTTAAATCTGTTTCTCTCCCTGCTGCTGTCAGCTGTCATTTCAGGCAAAGCGTGCAACCCTCCACCTCCCCTTCCACCTCCAGTCATCGGCACCCAAAGGCACCCTGGGTCTTCCTCCTGCTGTCTCCTTTGCTCTGGTCTTCGGGCTCCTTTGCTGCCACCACCGGTGTCTAGACTCCATCGGGGGATTGTCTAGGCTTCCTTAACCCTTTTAAAAAAAATTATTCTATAACAATGGAGTCTAAGCTCCAAAGACTGTACATTTTATTATGCTTATGTACAATAAACATTTGCTTTTCTGCAAACAAGTCTCTCCTGATTGAAATGGTAGTATTATGTAAATGGCCCAGCCCCTCATTCAAATGCTGTTATCCTTCTCAACTATGAAACTCACGCTAAATGGACAGCCAATAAATTCTACAACAAACTGCATCACCACTACAGCTTTGTTGTTTTATTTCCAAAAGCTATTACCTTTCAAAACGTTTCAATGCCTTCAAGGGCCAGCCATATTCAATGAATAAACTCTTTGTTAATTCTTTCAAATAAATCTTTGATTGAATTGACTTGCAATGCTGGCAAATGGTGTTGAAAAAGATTGAGTCAGACTTGATACAAAAAGATATGGTCAATTAAGAAATAAATGCCTAGCAACACTTTTTTCCAAGATTGTCATCTGAAATGTCCGGATAATATGGCCATGACAAGAGCTTGAAGACCATTTTATTTTTTATCGTATTTACAATGTAATGTTAAAATTAGTACAACATAGGACATTTATGGAGCTTTAAAATTCCAGGATGAAGTCCTTCAATCTGTGTTTAAAACTCTCAATAATTTTCATGGTTTGTGAAAGGACAAAAAATTGTTACTTGGCACTTACAAAGTAGACGGCCCCGAAGCTGCCATGTCCGATCTCATGCAGGTCACAGAAGACATCCTCAGGGTCATCTTTGAAGAAGAGGTCAGCCAGCTCGGGGTCCTTCGGAACTCCTTTCCGCGTGGATGACGGCATTATGGGCTGGACATCAGCTAGGCGCCAGGGACAACGCTCACATACACACTACTGCTGCTGCTGCCGCCACCAGATGTCCACGACGGACCCGGCATTGGCCAGCTAGACCTGGGAAACGAATGGACAAGATTGTGACATTTGTTTTTTCCTTCAGGCTGTGCAGGTACTCTTCAATTTAACAATTAGATGTTTCCAGACAACTTAAAACACAGTTGTTGTATGTAAGATCATTTTTACCCAACCAAGTAAGCAAATATTAAACTTTTATAAACAACATGTAGAGTGAATTACTATTTATATAATCATTGACATAATGCATTCCCTAGCCCCTTACTTTAACCTTAACCATCACCACTAAATGCCTAACCTTAACTCTTATCATAACCATAACCTACTTTTAACCCTATTCCTAAAACCAAATCTTAACCCTCAAACTGCCCTTTAAAATTCTGTATACTGAGTAAAGTATACTGAACTCCCGGTTTTTGGACCCCTCAAATGCAGTTAAACAAGACGCGCGTGCACACAGCTGAAGCTGAGTCACTGATGCATCACATCCCTCCATGCTCGTGTGCGTACAGACACACACACTAATGCTAAATGCTTAGTATCACAAGGCTGCAGTCAGGCCGTCAAGCGTGTACGCATCCTAGACACTGCTCCAGTTAGCTTCGCTGCACATGCATCACACACACACACACACATATGCACACACAGTCACACTCTATATCTCTCATTCCTGTTTCTTTCCTCTCTCTTTTTCCATCTACCATGAAATCTCTGTGCACATCAGCCAGATGCAGCAAGTAAATCTGGCTGCAAAGGCCAGCCCCACACAGAGCAAGCTGACATACAGGCAGAGGCAGCAAGGCACCACACAGGCACACAGGCACACAGGCCAAGACACTGAGCATCAGCATCATCCTAATCCCCTGCTCTTAAAAAGGAGCTAAGCCATCACACCCACTCCAAAAACATCAGTCTTAAAGGCAATAGTCCTGTGCCCTCTGTTCCGTGGCACCAGGTGTATAAAGATAGCAGCCTCAAAACTTTGGGGGGGGGATTTCTTTTGGTGAAGGGATACTAAGGCTAGGCTATTTCATTGAGAAACTTGAATGATGACCCAATTCAAAAACTCTCGTTATGGTTATATTTTGCTTTAAATATCTGCACATTGCATTATGTTTGGTAACATCTAACCAATAAATAACAATATTTACTCAGAAGTTGTACAACACAAGAGATGCACAAGATGCAAGGTTTCAAGAGTGTCCTTAAGGTTCAGCATCATCATACTTATTCTGCCAGTGTTCACGTGTTGAAGGCCTACATTATGACATGCTTCTTATTTGTCACCCTGTAGAGGGGAGGGTAAGACTTTTTTTTTTTTTGTTATTATATTTTAAAATAAATCTCCTGAGACACTGTGCCACCATCTAGCTACCATCTATAAAGATGCTTTAACATAACATCTCAACATTGGGACTGGCAGCCTGCTGAACTGTAGCCTGACTAAAGTCAATTTTATGGTTTTGGTTTCTCTCTAAGAATGCCCCAGAACATGCTTGGAAACTACCATGGGTTGTCGCATAAACAACAGACATGGTCTCCGTTTACTCTCTTACATAATGTGAAAGATCACATATACAGGCTTACATGCTTATTGCCTTAGGACATCTCTAGGTCACTGAGGCATTTTTGAAAAGCATGAAGCCTTCAGCTGAGACCTTCACGCCTGTGATCGAGGTGTGACAAATGATGAATGAACTGCAGAGTACAGCATAGCAATGTAACTGTATGCATACATGCATCAAACCTTTAGGTTGCAGATATTTCTTATATCCTTCCCATTCATGGTTACTAGCAGTTCAATTAAAAACACTTGGTAACTCTGCTCTTAACTACTCGTCTCTGTGCTTGTACAGTTGTTATTAACTATTCGTATCTGTACTTGTATAGTTGTTGTAAACTATTCTTATCTGTGGTTGTATAGTCAGGCTTTTTTGTGTGTGTGTTATCTATCTGTTTACCTACAATATGAACCTGTTTGTGAATATGTGTGTTTAGTGAATCTGTGTGTCTCCTGGTTGCATCAGCGCCGTCTGTCTCTCATCTCTCCTGTTTGAGTTCTACTTTAGACACAGACACACACAGACACACAGACACACAGACAAACAGACACACAGACACACACACACACACACACACACACACACACACACACACACACACACACACACACAGCGTTGATAGCAGTTTTAGATGCCAGATGAGTAAAAGACAGAGAAAAATGGAGCAAACTACCACTGATGTCATGTGATCACTCTTGAGACTCTTCACACACCCCTCTCACACTCTTTTTTACTCTTCCTCCTCTTAGATGTGTGAAGTGATGCAACGCAGCAACGACAGGTTGTAACATTGTAACATGGGGGCTTGGTAAAACGGTCACTAACCCGGCAAAACCCAGTGTTAAGTATATTGTGTGTGTGTGTGTGTGTGTGTGTGTGTGTGTGTGTGTGTGGTTACTTAAGATCTACGAATGGTATTGTGCTGAGAGAGAGCTGATTAGCCAAATGGCTTAGACCGATTTAATTATTGGAGTGAGTGTGTGTGAATTCTTTACTACATGTGCACTACCTACACACATGACACTGTACTTATGTGTAGGTGTGCGTTAGTGTGCCTTGCATGTACAAACGGGTGCGTGAGTGAGAAAAAGAGACACTGTGTGTGTGTGTCTGTGTTGCTGTGGGATTTAGTGTGCAGACTGCAGACTTTTATCATCTTTGATATAAAATATTTCACATAGACCAGTACAATTCATTTTTAACTCAGTCAAAGCAGTCTAATAGACACAAGATCTAAAGAACTGGGACTTCTCCGATGGTTGTATGTGTACATGAGCACATGCTGTGGGCCAAAGTTCAACATGCTTACACAAGAAACACACAAGCAGAAAGACACAAACAAACAAATACTCTCCCAGCCCCAGGGCCCCTGTTGGTGCTGTTATGAATAAGTGATGTACCAACATGTTGTTGCAGGACCAAGCCCATCAGGCTGTCAGATATGGCTCTATACCATGTGCAGCAACAGACACTTTTAAATGGGACATGCCATTGTCTACTCTTGGCCAATTATATGCAAGAATAATTTATATGACACAGTGTAGGGCTGCACGATATTGGAAAAATCTTACATTGCAATATTTCTTTTCCCTGCGATATATATTGCGATATGAAAAAAGAGAAAGTCATTTTTAAAAGATGACATAAATAGCTCTATTTGGAAATAATAAATCCTTTTTGACTACTGCGGTGATTTTGTAGGGGAGTGCATCTACATAGAAGAAAAAAAATGAAAAAAGATGTTTTCTAATGTGAACCATTCTTTGAGAACAGTTTTACATAAACATCAAGTGGATTCCTCTCATTCTCCCTCCTATGTTATCCTCTATGAGTTACCTCAGTCTTGCTTCTTAACTCTTTCAGTTCTATAACAATTCGCTTTCATTTCACTGGGTTCATTTTGTTTTAAAAATGAAAGCTTTGACAAGGAAGAAAATGTGACTTTATTTGTTTCACACTCAGTCTGGTGGGTTTGCCTGTATTCTTAGTGCAAGTGCATCTTCTGAATTTATATGTGCACAAAAAATGTATCTATTCCATTATACGCTATTGAGAGTACATAAGTGTCCATTTGGGTTTGTGTGTGTGTGTGTGTGTGTACAGACAGGGGGTTTAGCGGCTTACTGGCCCCCCTACCGGCTTTAGGCAGGAACAGGAATTAGGCAGACTGTGGGAATTCTTACTGGGATTAAAATCTAGCACTAATCAGAAACGGAAAAAAATAACTGGTAAATCTGCTAAATTGTGCATTAAGACATAGTGTGACGATGTGATGGAAGTGTTTAAGAGAGAAAGATAATAATAATTACGTAATTATTCAGTTCTATCATGACATTATAGAGAGCAGGCTTAGAGCTTTGGAGTCATTATAGAGAGCAGGATTAGAGCTTTGGAGTTGTGTTTGTGAAGGTGTGAGGTTGTACATGTATGAGGTATGACTGCGCAAGAAAACCTGAATCTCACACCCATTGAAAAAAATAAAACTCACTGCAGTTCAATAATCCTGTCTAATAAAAAAAACGTAAAAACTGCCAGAAGATAGAGACTTACATCTCACCAGAATGCAAGGTCCCTAGAGAGTACTGCATGCGTGTGTGTGCCTCCTGCTTGACATTAAATGGGTCAGCCTTGTTATGAATAATATAGAAACCTATTTAAATACAAAATACCAGGTTGTATGGTGATAAGACGATTTAAAAAGACCAAATGTAACATCAATCAGTCAATGGAAAAATTGAAGTGGCTGTTCCTCCTGTGAATCAATACACACTATATGGATGCATGGATACTGTAGAGTGTAGGTATCCATGTATGCCTACACAAACATACAAAACCTCAATAACAAAATAGCTTAATTCAAATGTTAGAATTGGAAGACTAGAAGTGTCTGAAGCGCTCACCGTCTTTATGTCAAGTTAAAATATGTGTATGAACAGTATCCACACTCGCACTTTTTGCAGGATGTGTGACTGTGAAGGCATATTCATACAATAAAATATTCAATATACCGAGTACAACTTCTCATTATTTTAAACAGCTGGATATTACACTGCTATTACTGATCTTCTATTTAACCCTAAGATAAATATCCTAAGGCCCTCTACATTTTAATATAGCAGAATTATCTTGATAAGAGACGAGTCACCAAACCTCGTTTTAGTGGTCCTTTGGGCGTTGCAGGCCACTTGAATTTAACATCTCGTCACTGCACTCAAAGTCCAGTCAGTTTTTTTTATTTTTTTAAGATTATTTTTTGGGCGTTTCTGTCTTTAATTGATGGGAAAGCTGAGATATAAAAAGGGGTGAGAGAGAGGGGGAAGACCTGCAGGAAACCATCACAGGTTGGACTTGTACCCTTGACCTTCTGCGTAACAGAATCAACCTCTACATAAGTGTGCCAGCTCTACCAACTGAGCTAACCCAGCCAAGTTTCTTTAAACCTTGTCCTCCTGTGACTTTTTAAGTCCAGAAAAGGCCTGCACAATATTGGAAAAATCTGACGTTGCAATATTTTTTTTTTCCTGCGATATACGTAGACTCACCTATAGGATTATTAGGAACACCATACTAATACTGTGTTTGACCCCCTTTTGCCTGCAGAACTGCCTTAATTCTACGTGGCATTGATTCAACAAGGTGCTGAAAGCATTCTTTACAAATGTTGGCCCATATTGATAGGATAGCATCTTGCAATTGATGGAGATTTGTGGAATGAACATCCAGGGCACGAAGCTCCCGTTCCACCACATTCCAAAGATGGTCTATTGGGTTGAGATCTGGTGACTGTGGGGGCCATTTTAGGTACAGTGAAACTCATTGTCATGTTCAAGAAACCAATTTGAAATGATTCGAGCTTTGTGACATGGTGCATATCCGCTGGAAGTAGCCATCAGAGGATGGGTACATGGTGGCCATAAAGGGATGGACATGGTCAGAAACAACGCAGGTAGGCCGGGCATTTAAACGATGCCCAATTGGCACTAAGGGGCCTAAAGTGTGCCAAAATACATCCCCACACCATTACAACCACACCACAGCCTGCACAGTGGTAACAAGGCATGATGGATCCATGTCTCATTCTTTACGCCAAATTCTGACTCTACCATCTGAATGTCTCAACAGAAATCAAGACTCATCAAACCAGGCAACATTTTTCTAATCTTCAACTGTCCAATTTTGGTGAGCTCTTGCAAATTGTAGCCTCTTTCTCCTATTTGTAGTGGAGATGAGTGGTACCCGGTGGGGTCTTCTGCTGTTGTAGCCCATCTCCGCTCAAGGTTGTGCGTGTTGTGGCTTCACAAATGCTTTGCTGCATACCTCGGTTGTAACGAGTGGTTATTTCAGTCAAAGTTGCTCTCTATCAGCTTGAATCAGTCGGCCATTCTCTAGCATCAACAAGGCATTTTTGCCCACAGGACTGCGCATACTGGATGTTTTCCCTTTACACCATTCTTGTAAACCCTTAGAATGGTTGTGCGTGAAAATCCCAGTAACTGAGCAGATTGTGAAATACTCGAACCGTCCCATCTGGCACCAACAACCATGCCACGCTCAAAATTGCTTAAATCACCTTTCTTTCC
>NC_045737.1:17004867-17008825 GCF_008692095.1 Etheostoma spectabile | reverse complement strand
TCTTGACCAGGACCAAACCCCTAAATGCATTGAAGCAACTGCCATGTGATTGGTTGATTAGATAATTGCATTAATGAGAAATTGAACAGATGTTCCTAATAATCCTTCAGGTGAGTGTATATTGTGATATGAAAAAAGAAAAGATGACATGAATAGCTCTATTTGGAAATAATAAATCATTTTCGACTACTGCGGTGATTTTGTTGGGGAGTGCATTTACATAGAAGAAAAAATTTAAAAAGGATCTTTTCTAATGTGAACCATTTTTTGTTGAACTTCAATGCTTCACAAACACCAAAGCAAGCGCTGTGACTAACATTATTCTTCTGAAGTGGTTTTGGAGAGGAAATTAGGTAGAAATACGCTGGTTGACTAGCATGACACCATTGTATTCATATAATACTTTCAATCCAGGCTAAAGTGAGTGACAGTGACTGCATGTTGCTTCCTCTAAATTCCAGGTTGTGGTCAACTAGCAGGGCCAGCTTCTTAGTTTGATAAATTCACGCGCACTAGCAACAAACTGTGTATCCAAGAACAATTAAATCAGTATAAATGACGTTAGATCAGACACAGACTTCTGTAGTAGATAAGTGTTACGTTTCCAGTTTCGCGGCTCCGAACCGTAACGTTAGTTGGGACAGACGGACCCCTTGTTTCTTTAGGCTAAACTATATTAGCTTTAGCCTGGCTGGCAGCAGCTTTCTGCGGGGAGAATGCCGGGAGACGTTTAGGTTCAATGTTTGATGCTTGGACAGAAGAGTCGGGATTGAACCACTAACCTTGTGATTAAAGAACAACCTGCTCTACCTCCTGAGTCCTGACCGCCTTCAAGGGTCGCTCTGTAACCCATATTGCTCCCTACTACCACAACCAGTCCTCAAAACCTCTTTTTCAACTCAGTGTGTGACTCAGCAACAAGACCCCCGGCACAGAACGTACACTTCCACAGGCTCACCTGACTTCCCACTGGATCCAATGATTGGTGTTGGTTTGTGCGAGGATGACAAGTTGACATAAGGATTTACATTACCCAATTCACAAAACTCCGAGCCAAAGACACAAGCCACAGTCAAACCTCCAGCTTCCTACACAAACTACAGCTTAAAGATTACAAAGCAAAACAACTTTCTATGAACATCTCGAAACTCAAAGCAAAAACCAGTGGTTTTCAAAATAAATTATCAAACATAAGTCTGCATTTAAAGGCTACGATTGTCCACCGGATTCATTGGCAATATTTAATTTCTAGTCACACACACACACACACACACACACAAAAGTGTGAGTTGGTCTGTTGGATGCTAAGTTCCAATAATGCTGAAAGTTTAACAAATATAAAAGACATTGGTTTACAAATTAAAACAATGATAAAGAAAAACAAGGAATAGATGATAGAGAAAAATAATATACCAGATAGTGTCAGAGATGTGTATTACCTACCTGTAGGAAATGTGTAAAGTTGTTGTCAGACTAGGGACTGTCTCCCTCTCTTTTTCTCTTTTTAGATTTAGCCCAGAGTTGACTTCTTGCTGACTTTCCTCATGACTGGAATAATACTGCACCTGAAGTAAGAGAAAGAAGGAAACAGAAGAGGGGTTAGATAGTTAGTTTAAGAGTACATTTAAGTTAAATAAAAAAGAAAACTGTGTCTGTGATAATGTGACAAGAACTGTAATCATAAGTGTACTAATTGATCAAAAGAACATTAATCAGTTAACAATTTAAAGCAAAAATGTTGAGATGCAGGTTGCCCTAGTCTTCTCTGATAGTAAATATCTGTGAGCTTTGGACAAAACAAGCAATTTAAACATTGGGGAAAAAAGTGTTTGTCATTATTTACTGTTGACAAAAAAAAACTAAATATGACTATTATGTCACCACCAATTTTTAAATATGAGTCTTGCACTTGTGCACTGATTAGGATCTGATGCACAATACCCAAGCTACATGCCAAAATAAAGTGTTTTTCCCCTTTTTTTTGTCTCCATTTGCCTTTTTACTGAAATATAAACAAAAACAAGACCATTACTGATAAGACTATCATCTGCACTGCAATTTATACATTTTATATCATGTGCCAAGATATTTGCATGATTGCTTTACAGCACAGAGGGTTGCTGCTTTGCAGTACAAACAGAGGAAAAGCTTTCAAATATCTTCACAATAGCAGATGGTGGAATGACTCAACAGCCAAAGAAAATCTCTAATGACCCTAACAGTATCACCAGCATAGTATAAAGCCTGCTAGTCATCTCAGTCAGATGGTGATGATACATTGTACATGGCACTAATGTCTTATAATGCTGCAATTCTCAATGTTATTTAGTATAGTAAAATCCAGGAGCCATCTTCAAGTTAATTGATTTTCAACACCTGCTTGTCCGTATTCAGGGTCAAAGCGAGCCCAATGTCTGTCCATAATGCATTGGTATCTCAAACTAAATGTCTTGGCATTTTATACAAGGGAAGTGGCTCCTGTTTACAGCCAAACACATCCTCTTTCTTCCTCTTTCAAATCCATGAGTTCAAGGACACAGCACACAGTGCTATGAGCAAACAAAAGCTTTCACAAGCACAAATCCACAAGCAAGCACACATTCAATACTTTGCCTCCTTAAGCCGCACCACACACACAACAAACACACACACCACACCACACACACACACACACACACACACACACCACACACACACACACACACACACACACACACACACACACACACACACACACACACACACACACACCAGAAAATCAGAGCGAGTTGTTCTGACAGTAGAGCGCTGTCAGCCACTGGACTGTGTGTTGTATTTGACAAGCAAGTGCAGCAGCAACGACAACTTTACTTGTGAACACAACCTGGCCCTGAACTATACACATTGTCATTTAAAAGATCAGCACACAATAAAACCAACTGTTGTCCACGAGCAGCCACCCAATTCGAAAGTACAGTAGAGCCATTAATCAGTTTTTTTCTTCTCCTCTACCTCTCCTATTTTATAAATTTTTCACCCTCTAACCCTACCCCCCACCAACCTCTTGTTGATCATAACGAGTGGCAGATTGGGTGCTCAGAGGAATCGCATTCAATAATAAAAGGAGAGAGGATGGAGGGATGAGAGAAGGAGGATACAAATGTATTGTGCCCCTTCTGAGTGTCCCTGAATGATTTATAACACAAACTGACGCTTGCATGAGCCTCTGGGGAAGTTGTAGCTGCACTTCTCCTCCTCTTCCTCCACGCGCCACACTCCACCCTGCTTGGCATTTGTGACCAACCAAAAACAAAGCAAAATAGATAGAGATAAAGGTAAGGTTAAATGTTGTGACTGTACTAGAGTGTCTTTTACTCAAGTCCATAGAAAGACCTTTAAATTGACCCTTTTCTAAGATACAATTTGAACATATGCCACTTTCAAGGCAGGAACTAACTTTAATATTCATTCTCAATTAGGTCTAATCTGCAAATTAGTTCTCTGATAACTTAATATCTAGTGGGAAAGGCCCATCACCAGAGCACAAGGTGACATCTTTAAATGTCTTGATTTGTCAGTCCAACACTCCAAACCCAAAGAGATCCACTTCAAAATGATTTAATAGAGAAAAAAGTAGCAAATCGTCAACTTGAAGAGGCTGGAACCACAGAATAGTATACATTCTATGAATTGATTATCAAAGTTTTTTACGTGATGTAATGTAATCATGAGGCGTTTTTTTAATATTCAATACTTGAGAAGCAATTTGGACTGTGCCTAAAAAGTATGGAATTCGGTACCCGGCACTAATCATTCAATTCACTATTTAGATGTTTCTTTTTTAATCAGGCTGCATAGTCTAAGAATACTTCATTCTGTAGATTATTGAACAAATCTGCAAATATGTAATATATGTGGACAAAAAAAACAATTTAAACATTGGGGAAAAAAGTGTTTGTCATTATTTACTGTTGACAAA
>NC_045737.1:16996468-17004857 GCF_008692095.1 Etheostoma spectabile | reverse complement strand
TCATTGTCAATCGTTAGTTGCAGCCCTAAATGTGACGTCACCCCAAATTTTTAACTATGAGTCTTGCACTTGTGCACTGATAAGGATCTGATACACAATACCCAAGCTACATGCCAAAATGCTTATTTAGATGTTTCTTTTTTAATAAGGCTGCATAGTCAAAGAATACTTCATCCTGTAGATTACTGAACAAATCTGCAAATATGTTAAATACATGTCTTTTATATGTCCAATATATTTCTCATGTTGTTCTTTCACGTAACTCAGACTGTAGAAGTGTTAAAAAATATAGGCTATGTCAACAAACTGGAACCATTAATGTTGGTGTGAGAACATACTAAGCTTTTCTTTTTTGCTTTCCTTGAGAGAGCTAGTTTCAGACTCAGAGTGAGGCCAGATTATTGTAGCAAATTCTTACTTCTTCCTGCATCTGTTGGGTTAAGGTCATGCAATGACAGGGTCTAACAAATATAGTAAGATTGAGAGTACATCCCTGGTACAGTAGTACCACAGGCTTTCTGACAGTGTGTTGGTGCATTGGCTAATGATAAAAATCTTGATAACTAACTCCTACTTTCCGTTCCTCCTGTAACATGACACACGCTGTCATATGAATCATAAATCCTGAGTCACGAGCCGTCAATTTCCGAGGCACAACTTGCCCAAGTAACCCGTTTTGAAATTTGCATTTCTGTTCCTTGGCAAAACAATCCAATAGAACAGCTTTCAGAGGGATCATCAATCAGTGATGAGATATTGCGTATCAAACAGGGATTTAGGCCAAGTTCAGGGCTCTTTGGTTTAGTTTTTCACATACAGACTTCCAAGAGTTCATGAAATACTGATCAACAAACTGACTGCTGCAGGTATTCATGATGACATCACTTCCTGGGTGACTGCCTGGGGTATTTTTAGTAAAAGGGAATGATTCCCCTTCGCCAGCAGCAGTAAAAGTACTGTTGAACAAGCAATTCTTTCAGAAAAATTGCTCATCCATCAGTAGATTTAAAATGTCTAACTGACTAGCTCTTAGATGTGAATATATGTTGTGAATTTGAACTAATGCGCACACTTAAAGCACCACAAACAAACATAAAACTGGTTATAATACCTTGCTTGACTTTATTAGTCTATAACTTTGAGCCCTGATTTGCCTGAATGTGATGCAAATTCAACACAAAATGATTCCCAAAGTGCCTGAGGAGGACTGAGGTTGGCTTTTGATGAGTCATGTTGGAGGTAGGTGTGCTTTTAAAGCATATGTTCCTTTGAGAAATGCTGCTTTAAATAAAGCTGATACAACCAAATATTAGGCGATTTCCACAATACGCAAAATTCTCCCCGGATAAAAATAAAGTAATCCATTGAGATAGAAAGAAACTAAACATTATGTCCTGATTATCCTGCCAGGGTGGTATGGTGTGGATTTTTATAGCAGTGACTCATTTTCACAGAGTGAAGAACACACACACACACACACACACACACGCGCGCGCGCGCACGCGCACGCACGCACGCACGCACGCACGCACGCACAGGATTTGAGGATTTGGAGAGTTTGGGGTAGCTCTCATCACAGGAGCTTAGTGACATTATTGAGACATGCAGCGCACACAGACACACATACACACACACACACAGACACACGCATATATGCAGACACACACACACACACACACACACACACACACAATGCTGTTACCTTCTCAGATTAGCTTTAGGGCTAATGCCAACATAAATGTGGGTGTTGGTGGATTGAGTGACAAATTCGAGACAGATAAGTGGCCCATTCACCAACTTAAAACCCAGGGCCAACTCTAAATCTTTAGTTTATTTGAAACGATTTCCTCTTGTTGCCTTAAAGCAAAAACAACCCAAAACCACACAATGACTACTCCACTTGTGTTGTGGATGTTTAAAAGTTGAACTTGGCACCAACAACCTTTTACGGATCTGTACATTTCCATTTTGCTGAAGCACTCTGGGAATGAAGTGGTCACCAGAGATGACAGATTTAACTATGGTAGAGACAAAACAATCAAAAACAATGTCTTTAGGGGAGACTTGAGCAAATGATCTTAGTTGGACAATCTACCTTCACACTTGAGAAATATTTTCACATTTTTGAAGTGGCAATATTATAAGCCTAGGGAATTTGTTTCCAATGACAGCTTCTCAGATGGCCCTGTGTTAACAAAGCTCTGGTGGAGGGTGGGGGTTTGGCTTTGACCAACTGCCACTTTGCTCATTTGAAAGCCATGATGTCTCTCTCTCATGGGTGGGCAACATTCTCTGGGCAGGCAATGCATAAAAAGGGGAGGTAACCTTGCTCCTTATGACCTCATAAGGAGCAAGATTTGAGATCAGCCCATCTGAGCTTTCATTTTCTCAAAGGCAGAGAAATTTGTCTGTCAACTAAGTAGTGGATTATTCTTTGCAATTTACTCAAGCACAAAAAAAAAAAAAGTTTAAATGAATAATGCCTAACCATTTTGGGGAGGGAGGGGCGGTGCAGTTATGTGGATTACATATAATGTTGCCTCACTCTAAATAAAAATGGATTTCTATGATAAATAAAAATTAAACTGAGGTTTACTAACGGTGAGAAAACATAGTAATATCATTCCTGAGTAATAAAAAACTAACAAGGCATATGTGAGGCCAGCTCACACACATAGACACAGCTTTGGTCACACACATTCTGCGACACAACGACCATCCCTCACTCAGTGCGAAAGCTTTTTTAGAGCAATCCCATGGATCCAGAGGGTTCGGCGTGTGTGTGTGTGTGTGTGTGTGCGCGTGTGTGTGTCTGTCTGTCTCTCTGGAGCGAAGCCTGGAGTTTTCTTTATTAAAGCCATTTATCCTCTCTTGCTATCAGTGCTAGTGCCTTTTCAGCTGAGCTTTTTTTTCAACCTGGTCAATAGTGTGTGGTCTAGTGTTTTGCTTTTTCCATTCACACACAGCGAATGAAGCAAGCAAACACACTAAGTGCAGTGTCACAGAGCGCCGTCACCAGGCTGTTAAATTATTCAACAGTCCCTCACAGACAATTATGCACATCAGAGAAAGTGAGGGAGGAGGAGCAGGGGGGTTGCTCATGGGTACCACAATTAGGCACTGAGGGTTATGAGGATCAACAGGTTACACACCGAATAGGATAGAGAGCAGGAAAGAAGCACATTTTGCTATAAAAAGCTGCAATTTAACTTTATTTAATACAACTTGATTTTATGGAAATTGACTCCCTTTTGGAGCTAGTCTCAAGTGGCCACTCCATGAACTGCAGTTTTTAGCACTTCCACATTGGCTTTATTTTTCAGCACCGGAGGTTGCCGCTTGAGTAAAACAAATGTCAAAATGTGGGAGTTTGATGTTTATGTAATTTGTTTTCTCTCGGGCAATCATTTTGCTCGAACTCTATTTTCTGAAAACCCTTGAAGGCCCCGCACAGTACCGGTTTATTATTTTTAATGCACAACTTCACCAGCGCCACCTACTCTAAGCTGACTCACTGTACAAACACCACGTTGGATTTCATGCAAATTATGTCAGAAAACCTCTCAATTAATCAGAAGAGATTTGCAGAGACTGTGCATGTGCACCTAAAACTTGAATCCCCCAAGGGTTCACACTAACACCATGTCTACACAGGATGCGTAGCATGAGCAGCCCGTTAGAGCAGCAGCAGCTTCAGTCCCCTGTCTGTGTCCACACAGGATGATTTCAGGCACAATATTCAGTGTATGTGACCGGCATTTTTAAAATGCACAAAGCCCAACACACTATGACTGTGGCTTTGCATGTGAAATACAAAACAATGTGTAAAAATAGGCCTCTGTGGACAGTCTGGATTAAATTAGAGGGAGGACGGAAAAGTGTGGCTGAAACGCATCTGTGTAGAAATGCTGTAATCTAGATCTTCTCTTTCCAACTCCGACAAAATCTATCATACATTTGGCTTCTGGCTGTGGGTCGGTAAGAGTACATGTATGAGTATCTCAAAGGACACTTTCCCATGAGTGTATAGGCAGAGCTTGTAAGATAATTATAACTGTGTGTGTGAATGTGTTACGTGCTAATAATGCATTTTTTAATGAAAATGAGAGAAAAAGACTAAGCAACACAAGGGCAGGAGGAAAAAGAGAAAATCAAAATTGTACAGTACAGGAAGAAATACATTTCATCTGAATAATTTTCTAGCAAGGAAGTAATTCCAATGAAAATGGTTGACAGCGAGGTTTTATCTTAGTGGTTCCCCAACTGTTTGGCATGTGACCCCTTAAAACAAAGTAATGTCCACTTGCGACCATGCGTGTTTAGGAGTCATGTTCAACTACACGGATGATGAACTGATTCTTGTCCTTCTCTGTTCTGTGAGTTAATTAATGTCACTTATAAAAGCGTTACCTCAAATTAATTCTTTGACATGCCATAGCAGGAAAAGCACAGGTGTAATTTATATAATCAATAATGACTGCACTGCATTTAGGTGTGCCAACTCTAAGTCGCTGGTATTATGCATGCTGGCTCACCGACATGTCTTACAGGAACACTTAATTGAGAGCCCTCATTAACGTTATTTAGTTACACCTGTGCTTTTCCTACTATTGTCACTACCTGATGGGAGTCAAGTGCAGATGTGAGTCGCGCATGCTCAGATTTAAACAATTTACGGCATTACGTGTCATACTGAAATTTGTGAAATCCATGAAATAAACTTTTTTCATTACAAACAATAACAGAAGATGGAAATAATTTCAAAAACGTTTTAGCTAACTATGATTGTTTGATTGCCAACATAAGCTCAAAATGCCATTCAAGTGAAAGCCTTTGTTGTGTTTGATTGCTAGCTTTTAGCCAGAAGTCATTTAAAAAACTAACCAACAACAAACTTCATTATGTAGGTCCATTTTTACTATAACGACATTACACAAGTCTCTCGTTAGCATCTTGTAGGCTACTTGTCGCAAAAGTGACGCACGCGCAACTCCCATCTGCACTCGACTCACAACGGGTAGTGATAACTATGACATGTCAAAATGTCTCATGTAACAAAGCACTCTCAACTATACTGATACCGGCCTTCTGAGTTGTCTCAAATTAATATATGCGCAACCTAACAACAAGCTCATCATTAGTGCATTATAGTCGTAACTGATATTGCCATCATAAGGAAGAGTTCAACAAGGCCAGGGTGAAAGGTGTTTACTCAAGTATAATCTTTACCTCTGTAGAAATTGACAGTTTAAAACCTGAAGCAAACAAAAATTTCATCCAAATGTACTCTCCTCATAGCAGAATATGTTCCATTCCTGCTAAGTGAGATGTAGCTTTAAAATCTAGCAAAGTGTGGACACTTAAGAAAAAGGGAATTCTAAATTAAATTTAAGGGGAGGAAATATTAGTTTGTTTGGCTTGTATAACCAAGTAGAAAGAAAAACATACTCATGGCTTCTTGAGCCTTAGCTTACTTCTCATTGCAAATAGAACACCCAACTTCACGGCCTACTACAGCTCATATAAACGCAAATCATATTAAAATATAGCGGATAGCATTCTTGCTATCATCAAGAAGTCAGAGATCTAAAATCTGAGGGGAGACACATTCCCATCAAACACAACCCTTTGTCTTCAAAACATTTTGTTCCATTGTCACATTTGCTCAGGTGGTGGAGGTCCTACTGGCGTATGAGCCCATATCAGCAGTTAATGACAGGGCTGGGTGACTGGAGACCAGTCAATCAGAGGGTTAACAGGGTGTAATCTGTAAAGCATTGGCCCACACACAAGCCACATTAAATCCATAACGCTGACCCGGGGTCACTGGGTTCAGAGAATCTGTCTATCAGCTCAGCTTTATGACACTCACTTTTAATGAAAAAATAAACTCAATACTCCATAGAGTACAGTATTTGTCATAATGTTAATGATGTCAATGTCTTTGCACCAATTTCATAATTACTTTGCTTAGAAAATATGTTGATTAAGATTTGTTGAGGAAGGTGTGGTTTGGCTTGCACTAGCTTGTACACTGGCTGAGCTACTTAATTCACAACCACATCTTTTTTAATGCTAAACAGAAGCTAAAGACTCTAGGCACCTCATGATTCAATTCCGATTCAGAGGGCTATAATGCGATTATAAAATGATTATCTATGGATTTTGATGCGTCAACATTTTTGATTTCTATAGGCCTATATGATTTATTTTTTCACATTGTGTGACTACTTGCTATTTTTAAAAAAGTGTATTTGGGATGATCCATAGTCAAAATAAATAGATGAATTTACTCACATTATCTTTTATTGATAAAGAAGTAGTAACAAATGGAAGAGATGTGTGTCAACTGGAAGGTTACATTTGCAAAGATATTGCAAACATGAAAAGAAAAAAAGGGTGCTCGACAACTTGTATACAGTGTGACTCTTGTTCAGGTTAATTTTACCTTCAACTTCTTAAAAAGTAGAAGCCAAAATTCCTTCATACACTAACTTTTAAGCCAGGGTGTCTGTCGGATTGTATTTATTTGTGGTTGCTCATGCTCTGCCATCCTCAATAAAAATCGAGAAGTAGCCTAGCTTAGAATGTAAACATTTGGCCAGTTATGAGTACTCACCAGGTAAATGCATAATGTGCATAGGCAGCAATAGGCAAAATTAAAACTTCTGGACAGTTTTTATGTTTTTAAGAGAATACTATAGGGAAATGAAAGAAAAAAAGAAAAAACTATCTAAAAATAAAACACAAATATTCAACGTTTAGTCTCTTTTCCCACTGGGACAGTTCCCCTGCTCTTGCATGCTTACACCATAACAGCATCATCAAAAATGGTACAGTGACATGAGCAAAGCCTTATTCTCTCAGCTGGCTGGAGCATGATGGGAAATTGAGTTTAAAGAAAAGGTTTTTAAACAAGGATTTAATTTGTGACAGTTAACTTTACAGAAAACTTGAGAAATCTGGTGCCATGCTTTCTTCCACATTGGTAGTCTGTCAAGCAATATGGGTGGGTGAAAGGAAGATCATAGAACAAGTATGCTGGCATTTTTCATTAAAAAGAAGTACATGACAAATATAAAAAGGTGTGGGTGTATAGATAGCATTCTGGTGGTCGAAAACATAAAGGCAGTGATAACCTCATTTCTATCTATTAAAAACACCTTAAGCAACCCTTACAAAACAAGACAAACAAACATTTATCTCTTGACAGCTTAAAGTTCACAATTCCCACAATAAAAAGGGACTAATCGTATGTAGACTTAACCTTTAGTTTTACTTTAATGTGCATGAGGAAATTGGTGAGGTAAAAAAATTGGAAATTGAACAAATTCAATACAGGCAAAAAAAAAAAGGGGGATTATTTTATTCTATTTTTTTAAGAAGTGTATGTTGCTGTGGATTGTGCATTTTAATAAGCAGCTTCCTCACAGGCAACATTGAATTATATCACAAAAAAGGGAAGAGAAGATGACAACAATTAAGGATAATGTAATTTAGGTCTGGTCACTGAGGTCTTGGCCTTTGGGTTTCTACTGACCATGGGTAACCCTTAGGGCGGCTGCTGGTGCTAAACTGGTTTGAATGCCAAAGACAGGCCATTCGATAAGTGAAGGTGCTTTCATTAATGCGTGTAACACTCGCTGCTGGCAAGATCCAGCCAGACTCTGCTGGGACTTTGGTGACGAGATGGGCCATCGACCAGTCAATAACCCTGGGCCTGTTTATTACACTATCAATTCCCAGCTGTATTGATTTTCATTGTGGCTGCAAAAATACTCTTTAGTTGCACACCCAAACACATGATAGCTGTGGAATCACACATGCACTCACAGAGAATGATAAAAACAAACAAAGAAAAAACACATGTGCACGTGCACTTAGGCACACAATGATGGATGTTTTGTGCTATTGTTAACAAATATTCAGGCACCTGCATGAGCTCATAAATGATGGAACATCAGACATAGCAGTGAGAGCGATCAGTCTGGGGCTGTCTGACATCAAGGCCATATGACAACCAATATAGATTAACTATGGTTTGCTCCCACTGTGTCATGGCTGAGGTTTCAGCCCCCACATCAACTACTCTGACTCAGGACCATTTTGTATGCGAGTCTTAGAGGAGACTCTTGCTAGGTGTGTCCCTGAGACCACAGTAACAAGTACTGGTGGTCAAATGGCTACATCGGCTAGTGAGTCATCCTGCTGCTGTAGCCCCATTCTGCTTTCCCACAAGGTCATGCAAAATACATTAGAGCACAAGAGAGTGTATGAGAAAAAAAAAAAATGTGCAAGCACTTGTATACCGCCACGCACATACACAGAGAATACATAATCATCACACGTGCTTTAGTCATTTAATCAGCGTGTGTGTGTGTGTGTGTGT
>NC_045737.1:16987660-16996458 GCF_008692095.1 Etheostoma spectabile | reverse complement strand
ATATATATATATATATATATATATATATATATATATATATATATATAGAGGGAGGGCTGAGCATCGAATGAAGTGCTACTCTAAAGCCCAACAAGATTTTCCAATCAAGAGCAGCAGAAAGATTAATAGAGGCCTATAATATGCTCTGTAGTGAAAGCTGTGCAAAAGAAAAATTATTAGGACATGCAGCTACCACTTGCTGACTTTTTTAGTGTGAGTGGCGCTCCAGTGCCATGAACTGCAGAGTTAAGCTACTACTGTCTTTGCATTTTTCCACCTTTGCCAGATAGGTTCAGTGCAACCTCATTCTGTGAACTGGTGCAAGAGACTCCGAACAAAGACTTAGAACCTTTGCCTGAAGAAGCATCTAAATCTTTTCAACAGCCTTCTTCCCTTACTCTGCCAAGCAAGGTTTGCCGAACCAGAAGTCAGAGCAATAATGACAGCCCTCTAGACAAAGCCAAATAAATGAACATGAGTCTGCTCTAAATCTCTCAGCTCAGTGAATGGATTCCATGTAAGACGCCTATGCTGGGTGGATTAGACGCCTTCTCTGACTTTCTTTAAGGCTGTTTTCTTGGAGGGAAAACGATGATGTCATGTAGTCATTCGCCGGTGCCTCACAGACTGACGGGGGATGTTGTGATGTTGGGTTATACATTCAAGGCTAGGACTCCCACAACTGTCAACTTTATAAAAGACTGCATAAAAAAGTCTTTCAACCACTAGTGTATCACATGGAACCATTTTATGAGGGAGCCTATGGCTTTCAGTTGACTGTGAAGAGAAGACAAAAAAATGGGATGGGGATATACGTGTCAACGTGGTTCCAGAGAATCACCACAAACTTCGCCTTGCTCATTGAATGCCAACTGCCTAATGACATGGATTGTGTCTGAGGACATTGTGTTTTACATAGATTCAAGGTTTTCTAAAACAAAATTTATCAAAAAATTAAGCAAATCCGACCTTTCACGAGTTTGGGAGTGTATTGTTCCATGACACATAATAATTTTCCATTTTTGTTGATTATTAGGCATATGTGAGAGTAGCACTCATACTGCTCGCTCTCCCTGCGCAACCACATGGGCACTGACGTTACCCTGCCATTCTCGCTCTAACTTACGCTACTCTTGTAAGGGGGTTACGGTATACCGTGCTATCACGAGAATTTCTTGCTTTTCAACCGCGGTAAGAAAAAAATCTATACCGTCCCAGCCATAGCCAACGTGACACATTGTTCTAATTTGACAGTTTGATAGAAGAGCCGTTGGTGTGTCAACATTGACTCAGAAATGGCTTGATAATCATAGCACTTGAGAAGTAAGGTGGTGGGAAATTTGACTGATCTAGCTATCACACCTTATTGGATGCAATGCAGCAAGACAAGCCAAAGCATACCAATATACCCTTTTGTCTCTTCTGCCTTTTAAGAAGAAAAGACTGATGATCAGCGAAAATGAAAGAGAGAGGGAGGAAATTTAGCAGAGGAAACCCCAAAAAGGAAACAAGCATCTAGTCATTTTCCTTGTGTTTTGCCTCTTCCTTTCTTCTTTTTCAAATATATACTGAGTATAAATTATGTACATCATGAGGTTTACACAGAGTGGGAGAGAACCCATGGGTTTTAGGACTTAGAATTTCAGCTTTTTATCCCCTGTAAAGTCTGACCGCAATTAGTTTGGGAATTAATTTAGGCTCAGAACTTTGCCTCCCCCTTCCTCTTTTAGATCCAAACTGATTCAGCCACACACACACACACACACACACACACACACACACACACACGCACACACGCACACACGCACACACGCACACACGCACACACGCACACGCACACGACTTAAGGTAACACCCCTATTATCGTTATGTGGATAAGCCACTCAACAACATGTTTGCTAATTCCACACTTCGTGGGTATGTGTGTGTAAAATATGCAAGACGTACAGCTGAAGATGGTCAGGCCAATTACATAAAAAGAATCAATATGCATCAATTTGGTAAATGTAGTTACACCATTGGGTCTTTAAAACCCCAGGCACTGAAGTATTAATGAGTTTGTTAAATAACTAATTAATAACTACCCAATACAAAAACAATTAATTAATTTCAGTTTACAACATGAACAACATTTACAACACTATCAGTTGGTTTTTGTTATCCTGAAAAATATAGGTCACAAGTTCTGTGAGCCAGCAGTGGCATCTTCAAATTGCTTGGAATGGCTGAAATGAGACACATTTAAAAAATCTAGCCAGATTTTATACTTTAAAAGGACTATGCAACAACTAGATCACCCTGTTGCCATGCTCTTTTATTCAGCTGTTTTCCCTTCATTTCAACACGCTGGCTGTTCATATGCGACATCTCACACCTGTCTCTTTGGGAAAGGGGATTGGAGAGAAGTCTTCTTTCTGTACATTTTCAGTACATTGCTTCCCACAGGTTGAGAATTTACTTGTGGTGGAGGGTGGCCCAGGATGTGATGGCTGGGTTCAGTAATGAACTAGTCAAACGAAGGTTTATAAACTATTTTTTGAAACCCATGACTACATAATATTAACAGATAAATTTAAAAATAAATAATTATTTGCATATTTAACAAATTGGACTAAAAAATTATACTGATACAGATGAAAATATTGCAAAAACTATGCTGCATCTGACACAATTTCAGGGTTTTTATTAGGGCTGCACAATGTGAGGAAAATATAAAAGTTGTTGAATATTGCGATAATGATATTACTTGTGATAAATAAACAGATATTAAAATGTACTCAGTTCTGCATTTGTACTGCTTTCAGTATTGTGCTAAAAAACAACCAAACAACCAATTGCTCGTTGAATTTAAAACAAATGAAAGGAAAGTGTAGCCATGAAGTGGTTTGTTAATTAAATCAGTTTTTTTTGCTGATAAAATACCTGATTACCCGGAGCCCAAATGTTATATGTAGCCTATTAACAACTTAACTGTATTACTAGCCTATACTATGATCCATACAGAAAGTCGCATTATTATAAATCTCAACACTGTCTCCTCATAACTCCTGTTGAGTCATTTAAGACTAGGGCTATCTAAAGTAAATTGTTTATTTTGTTTGTTAGATCATTGTTTTTTTTGAAGTGTTTTAAACCGTGTTTTGGGGATCCTCCTGAAAAAAACAAACACCCTCAATCCTGAGGTCTTAGCAAATTTTAGACCTAGATCTAACCTTCCCTTTATCCTTGACAAGGTAGTTGCTAATCAATTAAGTGATTTTCTACATAGCAATAGTCAACTTGAGGACATTCAGTCAGGATTTAGAAAGCATTACAGCACAGAGTCAGCACCGGTGAAAATGACTAATGACCCTCTAAGTGCTTTAGACAGAGGACTTGTCTTCATACTTGTTTTACTAGATCTTAGTGCTGCATTCGACACCAGTGACCATACCATCTTGTAACAGAGACTGGAACATTTAGTTGGCATTAAAGGAATCACATTAAACCGGTTTAAGTCCTATTTATCTGATCAATCTCAATTTGTTAATGTTAACAATGAATCCTCCAGTTATGCTGAAGTTAGCCATGGCGTTCCACAAGGTTTAGTGCTTGGAGCAATTGTATTCACCTTATATATGCTTCCTCTAGACAATATTATTAGTGCTAGGCCTTAAACACCTCCAAACCTCATTTGTCAAAAGATATAGTTACTCTGGATGGTATTGCCCTGGCCTCCAGCACTACTGTCAGAAATCTAGCAGTTATTTTTTATCAGGAAATATCCTTTAAAGCCCACTTAAAACAAACAAACTAAAGAACAGCCTTTTTTCACCTTAGAAAAATTGTCAAAATTAGGAAGATCCTGTCTCGAAAAACAATGCTGAAAAACGAGTCCATGCATTTGTAACTTCAAGGCTGGACTATTGTAAATCTTTATTATCAGGATGCTCAAATAAAACCCTTGAGACTCCCCAGCTGATCCAGAATGCTGCAGCACGTGTTCTGACAAGAAATACGAAAAGAGATCATAGTTTTCTGTATTAGCTTCTCTGCATTAGTTTACTGTAAAATCCAGGATTGAATTTAAAAATCCTTCTTCTGACCTACAAAGCTCTAAATGGTCAATCACCATCATATCTTGAAGAGCTTATAGTACCTTATTGTCCCACTAGAGCACTATGCTCCCAGAATGCAGAGTTACTTGTGGTTCCTAGTCTCTAATTATCTGACATGGCCCCTGTATCACACCAGGAAACAATAGCTGGACACAGGTCATGAAGGCTGCTGTCTATGTAAAGCCAGGAAGGGCATGTGCTTGCATTGGCTTCTTTGATATTCTCACAGCCCGATAATTTAACCATTTCCTCATTTGCCCTCTGGGACGATATCATCCCTGCAATTATCCTAGGGTTCGTGGCCTCCTGGCTTTGGAGTGCTGCACATCTGGTTCATTTGTGTTTGTGTATGATAAGAGCTTGTGTGTGCAAGTGAGAGAGGAAACGAGAACAAGAATGAGTGAGGGAAGTAGTGGGGCGGAGTGTTGACTGGCAGAGTTTCCTCCTAGTCAAGTTTAATTGGACAATTGTTCAGTTCAACCTGAGGCTCTCTGGGTTCACAAAGGCATACAAAGCTGCCCTAGCATGGACTATTAAGCAAGAAAAGGGTGGCAGAAGTACTTGCTTTGGCTCTCTAATGGCAGCAACTATAGAAGGAGGCTGAAATACAAAAAGAAATAGCTGTAATTATTAAAAAAACAATTAAGTGCAACCTCCATAATATTTTTGCTTTCCGGTTGTCTTGTACCATGAATTATTGGTGTGGAATTCTGCCATGAACATATTCAGCCAGGTTGAGCCACAGACTTAACTAAAAAATAAAAAAGAATTAAGTCACATTTAGCCTGATTCACTGCTGGCTGATGAGAGCACAACACAATCTCCCCCAGATTCATCAGAGGAAAATCTCCACTTGACCCAATGGAGGCTGTCCAGTCACAGCATTAGAGCTGTATAGAGCCTGGGCAGAGGCCTAGTTTCTCTTGGGACTGGGGGGATGGGGTGGGTTTGGCACATACGGTACTCTGGTAGCCGAACAGATGAGAAGTTATCAAGCATTTATGTCAGGTTATGTAGCAGCCAGACCAAAGAGGTTCGGTATTATCTTGCCAGGCAACATCCCCCTTAAAAGCCCTGCATCGTTTGGTAATGCTATGGACTGAAAGCTTGTCAACAGTCATTAAATAATACCAACATTGAAAACGGTGCCCACAACTGCACTGCCATGAAAGTGCTCAACCAACACACCAGTTAAATGTGCTCTGCAATTTAAATAAACACTTAAAAAAACATGTTTGAAAGGCGCAGGGTAAAAATTTTAATGTAACTGTGAGACACAAAAGCGCTTAGGGTAGGCAAAGGAAGCACCTAAAATAGACTAGTGTGGTGAAGCTCATTACCTCACCCCCACTCACATAAGAAAATGTGTCCTTCACAATCATGCATGCTAAGCCTTGCTGACATACCCCACTGTGCTAAGCTAGCAGCATATACTGGAGTTTTCCCAGCCAGGTGCATGTAGGAGAGAGTCAGCAGAATGGACGCAAATTGTAGGCCTATGACATGACACTTTACATTTTTTTTAAAAGACCCCTATCAAAGTAGACCATGTAGTTCTAAAAATACTCCTGCCTAAGCCCTTTCCTTCATTCAGCTAAATTAAGCCCTGGACCCAGGAGGGGTGTTGGTGGGCAGAGATAGGGCAAGTCAGCCATCAGCAATGGTGATGTCTCTTTGGGTGATGATGGTGGCTGCTCTTAATTCCCCCTACATTTAAACTTGGCCTGGTCATGGATGAGCAGAGTGCGGCTTGCAAATTTCAAAGAAGAGCTGGAGACAGATGTAGCCAGACATAATGGGGGTTGAAAAAATGGGGGGTTGGGGTGGGGGCAAGCTCATGGTCACAGCTGCAACCTCGCCAGAGGATTGGAGGCGCGCTTTAATGAAGGGTTGTAATCAAGTTGCTCATGCTAACCTCCCACACCCATTGAGACTGACTTGCCAAAATGCCTCTCTTATGACAGAGGGTTTAGTATGCTTGAGGAAGAAAACAATGAAAGGAAGAACAGTACATGTAATGCACAAGACAGAATGTTTTTTTTAAACAACCAATCTGTTCTCCATTTTGGCATATATAACATATGCATTGCATGCAATAATTAAATCAAGCCAGATGTCATGCTAGCAGTGAGCCTGTAAAGTCATGGGGAACAAAAATTGGATTTAGAACTGCCAGGTGAATAAAGGCTGGCATGTGCATCAAGAAACAAGACTACATTTAAAATGCCACAATATATTTGATTTTAAATGTAGTCAACGTTTTTTTTGTGAAACCTTCAACAGATGACAGTTGGATCCTACCGCCTAACAAAGATCAAAACTGGTCGGTCAGACAAAAAGCAGTGCGAGGTGGCGAGTGAACAGCAGAAGTGGCACACTCACTAGGCAGGCATTTGTTGATGAGACATCTGTTAGGCTCTGACTTCCTCCTTTCAGAGACAGCTTTCAGTAGACCAAGGCCATGACTCAGGTCTGAGCCAGCTGCTGGTCCATGACTAGATCCATTTCACATTTTTCCCTGTGACTCTATCATGGTCAGTGGTGCAAATACACAGTTTCCATCAAATTCAGAAGTATATGTAGATGAAAGAGTTTCTGATTATGACTTGGCCTTTTGGACCTTAGTGGACATAGACCATAAAAAAGGCATTTTGCTTAGGGAACTGATGATTTTCAAACATTGTATTAAATTGTAAAGATAGATTTGTTGAGTCTGTCTTGTGTATAAACATTGCCTTGATGCCCACCAGAAGAAGAAGGGATGCAGCCCCTGTAAACATGGGCATACAATCCTCATGATGGGTAATTAATTTAACTATTGCCACTGTAGAATATTCCGGTTACCAAATATCTGTACTGATTCTCTCTCTTGCTGGCTTCACAAAACCATGATCTGGCAGCAGTGCAGTTTTGTTGTTTTTTGAAATCATCATTAAATAGCAGTACGCATTAACACATCTGCTAGTAGAGGAGAGGTGGGGGTAGGGAAGGCATAATTCTCCTTGTCATCTGAGACAGCATTCCTATATTAGACATGTTAAACCAGATCACTGCAGAACATTAAGCCTGACAGCAACGCTTAAATATTTGATGCACTCTGCTACCGTAGCATAAACCACCAAACTGCTGTAGCACGGGCTAAACTGACAATTTGCTGATATATTTTTCAAAATTTCAGGCTTCAACACATCACATGGAAGAAGAGAAACGTTCTTTGCTTTCAGCAGAGTTGTGAGGGATGCTGAGACAGATTAGTCAGCAGGGAGGAGAAATGTTTTTTTTACTTGTGCTTTCAACAGGTTGCCCTAGATGCAAAACAAAACCACTGGCATCAAGGGTTTCAACTTTTGGAAAACATCATAACGACAGTCTCACAGATATGCAGAGCTGACCGAGCACACAGCCAGTCAACTCATTACAGGGTTGGTGGAAAGCCAAAAGAAGCCTACCAGTGGGTCTGTCATGGTTCTTTAACAGCAGAGCAGGTAAACTTGTTAACCTTGACATCCACATGACCCCCGAGAAGAGAAGTGTTGCAGAATCTGGTAATGCCAGGATCAGACTCTACGAAATTCAGCCCGACAGACACGTCACAGACAAATGTGTGAAGTTGTGCCCAATAATGAGGCTCGGGACCGACAAACGTGTGTCTTAATCACTTGTAGTGTGACATAATCAAAGATCATCAAACGCTTGGGAGGCTTCACAACCACAACGCAGCAAGTCTAGCATGTCAAAATGTTTTGTCTTTTTTTTCCCCTAGTGTGACATGTTCTACGCCTTGTTCCTTGACATTAACCAATAGGAAGAGAGAGCGCTCTCTGCCTCTCTGGCGCACAAATGTAAACATGGCGAAAAGAAGGAAATACACTGGTAAAGGACAGATACACAGTGCCCATACAGGCTTTTTTCCCCGGAAGGGATCGCCCCGCATCCCAGCATTGCATGCTAGTGGGCTAGCCACTAGCAGTTACTCTTTCTCTTTGACCACTGACAAGCAAAGAAAACAGCCTACACCCTCCTACAAACACAAGGGATGCACCTGATTGGACGAACGCTACACATGGGGCTCCCGGATTTCAAATCAGAACATAATAGTGGCTTGTTTGGAAAACTCTTATTTTACAAAAATACTTCACTGGACTGTGTTGTTGAAAACATTTTAGGCAAGAAATAGGCTATGCATTGATTGCTAAAACTGTATTTATTTCAGATCAACATTGGTCAGCTAAATGATTTTCATGAGTTTTTGAGCAGCTGTTGCTCCACCAAAGTGTCAACCAATGATCTTGTGCATGGTCTTTACAACAACAGGCGATAATCAGTCTGGGGATGGTCTGTGTCCTACTTGTAGTGTAGCCACTCTTCTGTCCAAGACACATCAAGAATGTATGGCAAAATGTCTGTCTAGTCTCTGTAAGGGTGTCACAAGTTCAATTTTAAATCAAAATTGATCAAAATAAAGTCACAATTTTGAATATCAAATAAAAATGCAATCGTTAATACTGCCATGCCCCCATGTTACATCCGGTCGGCTTGTTGAGTAGAAATCCGGTCGGCTTGTCAAGCGGTGGACTGGTAGCTGGAGAGGTGCCAGTTCACCTCCTGGGCACTGCCAAGGCGCTCTTGAGCAAAGCCCCAGCTGCTCGGGGCGCAGCCCCCTCAGTCTGACATCTCTCCATTTAGTGCATGTATAGGTAC
>NC_045737.1:16987114-16987650 GCF_008692095.1 Etheostoma spectabile | reverse complement strand
ATGTGTGTGTAATTCAGGCCTGTGTGTAATTTGTGTAATAACAACAGAGTGTAAATTGTAATTTCCCCTTGCGGGATTAATAAAGTAAAAAGATTTTTCAAAAGTGCTACGGGTCAGTCAAAAGATAGCATGGCAACTGCAGGTGCTGGAGACCCATCGACAGATATCACGCAGCAACTTTGTGTGAGTACAGGTCTAATGTGGATCGATCTAGCCCGTAAACACCCATGCGTCATGTTTACAGTAATCACTTACTCTGTGAACAGCTGTTTATTGGGTCCAGACTTTATCACACCAAAAAAAAAAGTTGAGGACTGGAGGATGCCTCACGTCCTCGGGCTGTTGAGTGATCGCAACCTCCTCCTCCTCTCATTCTATTTCCAATGCAGCTTCTCTTCTGAAAACTCTGGTTTGTAGAGGTATGCCTCTGGATCTTGACTTTCTGAGAAGTCATCCTCTTCGTCTCTCACAAAATCCACCATATTCATCGCTATTCACGGTCTACTGTAGGAAAAATAGCCAGCTATTCACACCGG
>NC_045737.1:16985717-16987104 GCF_008692095.1 Etheostoma spectabile | reverse complement strand
GGAAGTTGGGGGATTTAAGGTGCCGCGTGATATCTCTGAGCCCATGTAGCATTGCTTTAGGTGTGCTTTCACCCAATTGGGGGCTTCAAACACCAAACTCTGTGTGGTGCGAAGCGTCTGCCCTCAGGATTGTCGGTACACATTTTTTTTTTTCTTCATTGACAAATTGTCAAGTTTCCAACTGACTGAAAATATGTTATTGTTACATTATGTTGTTAACAAATGTTTTAAATTTGACAATGTAATGTAATGTACATTGCGAACAAATGTTAAACATTATATTACATAAAAGTCTGGTCTAAAATGGCATAGCAACCTGTGCTTAAAAAAAAAGATACATATCGAAAGAATCGAACGATGACCTTAGAATTGAAAGTGTAATCAAATCAAGCATTTGGAGAATTGCGACACCCCTACAAGTCTGACATAGTGACTGTCATAATAGGCAAAAATATAAAATTGTGTAGTCTGATCCCTGCACATCCATTATAAAAACCTTTACGCAAAATTAACATGTAGGCTATATGCAGGTTTTTTTTTTTTTTTTTAAACAGAAGTAAACCAGCTACTAATAGCTGCTAATAGCTAATACTAATACTAATAGCTGGGTCACATTCAACGTCAGAGAACAGGTCTTAATGGTTTTTGTTACAGCTTTCTGAGACAAAGCACAAAACTGCAAACTCTGCTGTACATTCACTTGATATCTTTCCTAATAAACTTAAACTCTCCTCGGCTCCAACCACTTGCGCTGTATTTACACACGCACACGCACACACACGCTGCCCTGTTTCCATAATTGCCGGTCGGAGCTGGAGCCAATAAATACCTGTGCATACTGCAGAGTAATTTGTCCCAGGAGAGAATGTGATTGTAACCATTCCCACTGCAGACAAAAGTTACATGTCAGAAGGTGTAAGTGTTTTTTTCGGCCAGTGTAAAAAGGGGTATTACTAAGTCATTACAAGGAGAGGAGGTTGTCTGAAGCACTGTTTTCAGTGCAAATTAAAATAGGGCCAAGATCTGTAGGGCCAAAAAGCCTGACTGTATGCCTTCTGGTTGTTCTTAAATTAGACAAGTCAAGATTCAACTGAGACTGACAAGAGATTGCATTAGGCACTGCAGCCCATTAGAAGAAAGGTGAAGCAAAAGCTAAAAAAGGCACATAGAAGTCACACCAACAATTATAACTACTATCGCCTGTTATGTAGGAAAGCAGTGACTATGTGTAAAGATAAACTACTGTAGCCTTTAGTACATAATAACAATGACATGTGGACAGGCACTCTGCAGAAACAAGAAATGTCTGGGATTAAGGAGCAGAGTTGTGAAGTTAATATAATAATTTACAGCTCCCATAAGGACAAAATTAGGTTAGGCTCAGAAA
>NC_045737.1:16985319-16985707 GCF_008692095.1 Etheostoma spectabile | reverse complement strand
AAAAAAAAAAACTAAGAGCACCCTGAGACTCATGTCTGTCTTAAACTCTGTGCAGCATATTGGAACCATGTAGGTTTGAGTCTGGTCACTAAATTTGGGGATGTCCTGTTTTATTCCATGCTGGCTTGTCTTCCTGGTATTCAGTTTGTGAGCTTTTCATAGATGCACACTGCCTCCATTGGCAAATTCACTGATCATTGTTTAGATTAAATTCATAAAGACTGGTGTGAATGTCATGTAACTACTGTATAACAGCCCTCCTGAAAGTTTTTGGGGTGAATAGTTGGAAAGGAGAGGCACCCACCTCCTGTTCAGCTTTAAACTTTACACACACACACACACACACACACACAGATAAACCAAACCCTTTTACAGAGCATGGCGTGTA
>NC_045737.1:16966946-16985309 GCF_008692095.1 Etheostoma spectabile | reverse complement strand
TGTCAGGGGTTTTACCCCCCCCCCTCCCAACCAATGTCAAGTCTGCTGGTTGTGTAAGGCCATGCCTACACTAAGCTGGCTAAATTTTAAACACATTTTATTCTTCTTCATTTTGGCTTCCTATCCATACTGAGCAAGCATTTTGCCCACCCAAAAATGGTGCATCTCTCCAGAGTGGCTAAATCTGAAAGAAAAAAAAAAAAGTTTTGTCCAAAATGATGGTTGGACCAACCGCCAGTTGCTGTGTAGCAGTAATAGTAAGACGGCAACTTTCTGTCACCTCTGGCTCCCTCCGGGATTGCCTATTTTAAATTCCAAAATAGAGTGATTACACAATACAGGTTTTATCATTAATTTGGTTTTACTAACCCGTATCAGGCAACTTTACAAGCTCAAAATAGTTATCTGGCCAACGGTATCAGTACAACAAAAAGCATGAATTACTGGTGTCCTTATACTTTATGCTTCTTCAGTTGTCTGACAACAGCAATGGGAACATCATTGTGGTTGAGATGTTTATTCATGACCCTTGGGGTAGGCCTGATTATTTCTGACCAAATAATCCAATGGTCCACTTCTTAATTTTTTCTGAGCCTTCAATCAAATCTCAGTCATCACCAGAAGATTATTACATCGGGCCTCAGGCATTTACCACTCATACAAAGAGAAACCATTCCCTTTTTAAGTCTGTCACTGGAAAGCGCTGCACAGATGACATGTCGTTGGCAGCTGTGGTATTATCAATATTCAGTTTTTTTTCTCTAATAAAAATATTGAAAATGTTAAATTTGTTATGTCTTTGTCTGCTACTTTTGAAGGTAGGACTAAAAGCGCCACAGTGTTAAAGTATTTTTTTTGTTTGTTTTACTCTTTGGCAGCAAACCAAGAATCCTTTGATGGTAATTTAAGTATAGTTGATTATGCTAATGATGAGATCTCATACTATAAATCTCACAGAAAAACGTAACAGTTTTTGGAGAGAAGATGATAAATTCCCATGAAAAATTAGGGTTCAAATGCTGAGACATTTCAGTAGCTAGAGTGACGTAATCAGTAAAGCCTTGTAAATACTAGAATTTTTTGATACAACAAATTCTTTGTTGTCAGCCTTAAAAAAAATGTTAATTCTGACAATTTTCCTTAAGCCAATGAACTTGATTTGAACCAGTCCCATGTACTGCATGCCTGCCTTTGGTGTGAACATGGCCTCAGTGTGAGCATGTCTGGCTCACACCCCCCTGGCTTACACACCCCTGTCCCTGACAGCCCCTCCCACTCCCCCTCCCCTTCCCAGTGCAACCATCAGCATACACACATCCACACACACAGCACTGGTACTCAAAGGGATTTGTGCAAATTCATGAGAAGACCCCTGGCTAACGTCTCAATAATCTCTCACACAGCTCTATAAAAAGACATGACTGTAAGCAAATGCCTATGCCTGTCTAAAAGAAGCTTGTTGTCACATTACACACAGATGTGTATCATACAGTCTTTAACAAAGGCCAAATTAAAGCAGAGGAGCACATGATAATTTGTCCAAAACACTTAACAGTAATCTTTTGATTATGTGACTATTAAAGACAAGTCTTTTTAAACGTGAGACTTTTAGGTCTTCAAAGTCTCACCTTTTACAACATGCACTAAAAAGTTGTTACCTGACCTGATGTGGCTAACCTCTCTTGGGTCCCACTGTGCAAGAAACAAGCATTTAACTCATTATAACCTGTGTATTATCAGCCTACAGTGTCTGGCACCAAGATCCATCTGTATTAGTCTAACAGCCTAGATGACTTTAACATTGACCTGAAAAGGGTCCAGTGAAAGTAAAATCACACATACTGAACTGCCCTATACACTAATAAGGAAGTATGGCACTTTCTGCTCCCTCTCTCAATTGCTTGGTCAATGATTAGGTTTCAAATGAGCCTACAAGACAGCTGTTTAAAAAAAACTCACTTGTTTCTCTCAAAAGAACTTATTCTGTTTCTTTGTTACTTGACAAGTAACCTAAACTATTCTGCAAAACATTTGTAAAATGTAGGCCTACTATAAATCGATTTGAGTGACATGCAGGTGCAAAATCATAATATATGGGATTAAATGCTAATGATCCCTGCTTGAAATTGCGTGGGCAGGCTTCTTAAAATAAATCTTTACAAATGACACAGTTTAGCAGTGAAACACAGGTCTGCTGCTCTCACTCATGCGCTCTACCAACAAGAGATGACATCATGTTGGGTCAGCTTGGGTTTTAGTGCTCAGCTTGCCATCTACATCTGCCATTTCGAGCGCGTCATGTTAGCCTACATATACTTCTAACGCTCGTTATTTAACCACAGCACCGTCCTGCTGCATGCCTGTGATGACTTTTTTTGCAGCATTCACACCTGGAAGGTCTTAAAAAATTTAAAAAAAAAAAAAGATGAAAGACGTGCGATTATTGTCTTTGTATTAAACCTATGCAAGGAAATATTATAATCGTAATCGTGAAAAACAAAAGTGTCAATGAAGCAGCCAATGCGTGGCTGATTAACGAGTGCAGAGAGACGTATTAAAATATAGTTAAATGTGGTTCGGGTCATGTGCAATGGACGATACACCGTCTCAACCAAAAGCCATTGTGACAGTGCGTTGTAGTAAAATCTCACTCACAACAATGTAGGATGCAATGGAAGGTACCACAGTCCTTTTGGATGTGACAGACTAAAAGCAGGACTGGCCCACGTTGCATGACAATGCTAAAATATCACATTATAGGACAAGTTTAAACAGCGTCAAACCGTCTTGTCGGCTTCAACCCCCCCTAACTGTACACTTCATTAAAACCTGTCATCCGTTCGCTCCATACTCACCCCCTGAGGAACAAACCAAACAGGGAAGCGTCTTCCCCGTCAGTTCCCAGCGCAAGTATCCAAATTGCAGCGTAGATTTTTTTAAGCAGGTGCAGAAACACATCAATCAACAAACATGCACTTCGCTAAGACCTTTAAAAAGCAAACCTACGCACTTATTACTACCCCAGCGAGCTGATGCTGGTCTCTGTAACGTTACTCACCACCTCTGAGTGGAGTGGCGTTGAAAGAACAAGCCGAACAACGTCGAAACCAGGCGACTGTGGTCAATTTCAACTTCAGGTGCAACCCATAACACTCATTTATATCGACTCAGTGAACTGCTTTGACATTTAGCTTCAATAGCTTAGCCGTTGAGACAAGAGGAAGTGTCATTGCAGTTTGAGAGCGCGAGGCTAGCACGAGCTGAACCGTTAAGGGGGGGGGGGGGGAACAAACAGTGACAGCAAAACAACAACAGAGAAAAAAGACACTTACCTTCTGTAAAAGTCGTTGTTGTTAAAAAGCGTACTCAATTCAAGAACATTTAGTCCCACTAGGAAGATGTCGGTGTGACTTTGCGAAGTGCTGTCAGTTGGTGTGGACTTCCTGAATGACGGAGCAGCAGGAGCACAACCCTCGCCCGTGTTTGACAGCTACTTTGACAGACAGGCGGAAATAAAGTTGTCTCATGTAGTGAAGGGTCCACTGAAGGATGTGCACTTCGTGTTTTGTACAGAATAAATACCAAATGTATTGTTTTGCATCTTTGCTCAATTGGTTTACCCAAATCAAATGCAAAAATATACAGCATTGAATATTTGTATTTCGAAATGCTGCTATAAAAAGCAAGTGCTTAAGTAAAAGTAAAGAATCAATACTACGCCTTGATTCCTTTTGTAAATCATTAAAGATGCATAGACTGAGTCATACTGTTGCAACTTCATTGACGGCAATTCAGGTCGTCTCCTGAATGTCCTTAGTACAATGCTTCCACCTGCTGTTGCACTTGAGAAGTTCAACTGTAAAACGTATAAAGCAAAGTACTGTATTTCTATTAGTATCAAGATATTATTAATTTTTTTTTTTTAAATACAATTTCACCTGAAATAATGGGCAAAACTGAGTCCTTTGTAAATAATAAAACACTTGCGTGATAAGGTGGGGTAAGCACCTTTATTGTGTAATTTATAGCATTACTGTCAGGCAAATAGGCTAGTAATAATTGGAATCTTAAAAGCAACTGAAATACCAAAATCACTATGAATATATGTTGAAATTTAAGTACCACTGTTTACAGCATTCACATATTTTACTTTGACATTTTTATTCAATCAAACCTCTCTTGGCACAGCAGATGTTGAATGAATTTTGAATTTTTCATCTTCAATTCTCGATTGCACGCTGCCTTTCCATCTGTCTGTTCATGATGCTCCCTCAGTTTCTTACATGTCTGCTCAGCATAACAGTAACAACAGAGCTGCATGTCTTCTGACATGTCAGATTCTAAAAAAACACATATTGATCAACAAACATGGCTGGTATTGACAACATTTCAGAGTTAGGGTTGCAAATGACAGTTATTCTGATAATTGTTCATATAGCCCATCTTGTGGCAAAGTTTCTGCTTGAACCTGCCTTATCCATTAGGCCACTGTCTTATGTTCAGTAGACCTATGGCTGATGTCATATTCTTTTTACCCAACTGGACCCTAATTAAAATAATAAATTACCTAAATAAATTATCTTATTTTGATTAAACTGATTAGATAGGTTTAGTGTTATGTTCCACTCCATGCCGTGTGGTGACAGGAGATGACCTAATAAAGTTGATATATTTTGGGGAAATAACTAAAAGGACAGCTTTGGTCCATACTGATCAAACTTGTCTTATGTCTTAGTCCACTGGATAAGCCAGTTTAAGCATGCGAAATAGACAGGAGGCATACATCAGCAATTGTGGTGGCTGGTTTAATTGTAAAACACTGGATTTCACTATTGACCACCCATTAACTCTTCGCAGACCCTCTGAGTGCAGAAAAACAATGGATATCGAGCGATCGAGCAGGGAGCCAAAACAAAGAGACCTCATAGCCTGTTCGGAAATATGCTTGTTTAAATGTTTAACCGTAGATTTCAATGCGCATACAGAAAACACGCCAATTATTGCATTTGATCTTTTATTTCATATACTTCGTTTTAAAAGTTGAAAAATAAAGTAAAATATTTGTTACACATTAATATTTCAGACATTGTATACAGGCATAAGGTCAGACAGCTTGGAACACGGAGGTCCTGCCAGTTGTAGGCGCTGTTCCAAGCAAGCTGCAAAACACAAATCGATTGTTTATTTTGTGTTTGTTTACATTTTTCAAGCGAACAAATGGCTTCGACTTTGCTATCACCTATGGTGGATTATTACAACGACGAAGAAGAACTTGATAGCGTGGAAGATGACGATGACCGGAGTTTCAGGGGAAGAGACTCAGAAGAAGGTAAAAACGAATTGACCAAAAGCTCTCTGACAGTCGGGCTCTGTCTACTTGTTGGAAAAGTAACGGGAGTCCGTGATTATTGCATACATTTAGTTATTTTTAGTGCAGCATTTTAAAGTGATCTACGAATTAAGCTCGACTGGAAACAGTTTTTCTTACCACTTCCTAAATTAAAATGTACCTGCCCGTTCTCAAAGCGGAAAAGCTAGCTAGCCCAATACGTGCCACACGCAGTTAGCTTACTAGCTAACGTAACATAACAAGTCAGCTAGCTAACGTTACCCGACTGCGGCCAATCAAGTATCAAGCCCAGAACAGAACAAAATCAGAAGCAAGTGATGTAAACTAGCTAAGCCGCTTAGCGTATTCAGTGCTGATAGAAAACTAAGCCCACGTTTAACGATAATAATACACACTAGCAACTGTTTACATGCTAACTAACGTTAGCGTTTCAATACTAACGTAACGCGTGTGGCATCAGTCAGTTTTTTTCTACATTATTAGGCAAATTGCCTCTGGGTAATTTTATAAAATGTTACTGTAAAATAAGATAAATTCAGGCATTTTATAGCCCACCAGAATCATTACACAGTTTAAATAAACGCTATTCCAAATGAGGTTTATAGCTTCCAAATGAGGTTTATAGCTTTAATTAGCCAACTAGCTAGCTACGTAACGTTAGCTCCGAGCATTGACAGGTCGGCAGGCAAGCGAAGCCTTGCGTGCTGTGTCCACTGCACTGCCCTTTTCACACCATTCAGTGAGACAGGACGGATAGCAGTGAAAGAGAAAGAAAGACAAGAGGAAAGCAAGGCGATGACAACACTACAAGGTTAGCTAGTTTCCTGACATTGACTTCCAAGCGGACCGTTGGACTTATGTTTTCCTCCTCCGGATATGTTGACGGTCCTGTTGTGCCTAACTTGTTACTGTTTAAACAGCAGACTGTGCTAATTTAAGCTAGCACATTAATGCTAACTGAAAATGAAAGCTGCTGTGTCAGCTTAATAGGACTGGGCCTTACCCTTCTCTTGTGTCGGGTTTTGAAGGTAACGTTAACGCCGAATGACTTAGCTTGGTTAGCCGGTGTTGAGAAACTTGCCTCCCAAGTTTTTCACATCGCACTAGCCTAAACATATTAGCTTTGCTTAGAGAGAGTTGCCGTTTGACTGACAGCACGACTAAGTTAGCCGGGGACAGTTTGTGATTAATCCCACCATGCGGTAAATTAACAGCTGTATTTATGTCGCCAGCAAGTTAAATTGGTGTCATTTGATTAAAATTACAAGCGATCCATTTTGTCCGTTTTTCTGGCTAAACTTTTTTTCTGCTGTCGATCCGAAAATATATAGCCTAGTTTATAATAATTCATGGCAAATTTGTATTTCCCCTGGTGTCCTATTTCAACAAACTAGAGGGCATTCCCAAGTAGGGTGTTCCCATTACCTTACCCGGTGCCACGCACGTCATTTGATCTGAACAGATCTCTGCTGTCTGTTTAGGGAAAAGCTAAAACACGACATCATTATCCTGTGGTACAGTAAACCGAAATGAGCGCTTGTGCATTATTTATTTTTTTAACAGAGAATCTGAATTTTAGTTAATAAATATTTTGACAAAAAAGTCGATTCTTCTCCTATTATGACCTTTTCCAGACACGGAAGATGCCAGTGAAACAGATCTTGCCAAGCACGACGAGGATGACTATGTTGAAATCAAAGAGCAGTAAGTATTTGACCAACCATGGATCAGCTGTTTTAACCTTAATAATAAATATTTGAAGTTTTAGATGTTTGCCTGGTGATATTAATTCTGGTTTATTTCATTGCAGAATGTACCAAGACAAACTGGCCTCTCTGAAAAGACAGTTGCAGCAATTACAAGAAGGTAATCACTTTTTTTTTTCTTTCTTCAAATGACTGAAGTGTGTGAAGAATTTTCTGCTGCTCTTTATCATCTGGAGTGATATTTGTGTGAGCATGGGGATATGTTTTCATTTTTGAAAGACACAACCAGATTCTAACTGATTAGTCATGGTAGTGTTTAGAGATTAATTCATCAGGCCACAAAGTCATCACAAGTAATCTTAAAAGTGCAGCCACTGTCTCTGGCTAAAATGAGAAAGGGACGATAACTGATGTCAATCGTCTGTCTGGTGTTTACTGATTCAAAGTATTTATGAACAGTGTAGAAATGTTAAGTGACAAGTTTGGAGCTCATTGTAAATGTAGGTTTAATTTAGTCTAGATGGTTGGTGGCTGATGAGAGTAACAGGTATATGATGCCAACATTTGCAGGTGAGTTGTCTAGAAATATTGGTGATGTATTTACTTTAATGAAGATTCACATTGGAGTTGTAATAACTACAGAAGTGGCTGGCTCTCATGGCACAAAACATCTAAATCAGAATAACAGTCAATTCAATTTCAGTTATAGTGTCAAATAACAAAACTTATCACAGCACACTTTAGAGATGGATAGATAGTAGGTCTAGACCACACTATAATTTACAAAACCCAACAATTTTTCCCAAGAGCAAGCATTTAGTGTGACAGTGGTGAGGGAAAACTTTCTTTAAATAGGCAAAAACCTCAGACAGAACCAGGCTCTTGGTGGGCAGCCACCTGCTGCTGCCAGTTGGGACTCAGTCAGAATGAGATTTATTGCCAAAGTAAGTTTTCGCTTGCATGGAATTTGCCTTGGTGCACACAGTAAACATGAAAATAAAATAAACAATAGAGCAAAGTACTGCAACCGTCAATAACCTAAATATAGAATACAAATATTGCCATAAATATTGGGTAAAAGACATAACATATGTACAATTTAACTGTTATGGAAATGGAAAGAAGGCTGTGCGGTTTTCTGCAAGGTGTGCAAAAATATTAGTTAGGGGATGTACAAAAGTTCACAACACCATAACATTTTTTAAAACAAAATTTGTGAATTCATAGATGTTCACGTTTAGTAAACTTGTCCGACACTTTCTCTTTGCAGGAACACTGCAGGAGTATCAGAAGAGGATGAAGAAGCTGGACCAGCAGTACAAAGAGAGACTCCGAAACGCAGGCAAGTTGAGCAATATTTAGAGATAGAACACACTGCTTTGCTCCTGATGCATTCACACCAACCATGTTTGGAGCAGATTATTCTTTATATATATATATATGCACACATACATACATTTTGGAGTGCTTCCTCCTTTAATATGGTTTGTTTGACCAGAGGAGAACATTGGCAATAAACAGTGCTGCAAAACATCTGCTTGGAGGTGATAAATAGAAAAAGGAAACTTTTGCAAGAGCGTATGAATTTCCCAAGAGAAGTGTTGGCCATGAAAGCATCATATACAAAGAGGTCCAATTTCCCACATGGCTGGCGCCAAAAGATGTTGTAAATGAACCTGTTTTAATATTATTGCAGTAGTATTGTACATGTTGTGGTTGACTATAGTTTTGACTTTCTAACCTTTTCTCCTGCTTTCTGTTCAGTTGGTAATTGCACGAAGTAACACTGCCTTTTCCTTTTTTTGTCAACATTTTGAAGGTGAAGCTATCTTGTTTAAATTAACATGCATTGGAATTGTCAATTGAGAAACCGATGGTTCCATGTTTACATTCAGTGTGAGCATCGATGTCAGGACTGGTCAATCGATTTTTTTTTTTTTTCTCATCATACAAGATGAACGTAAAATGACAGTTTCTACCCAGAACATAATTTTGTAAATTTACAAGAGCAGATCAAATTTTGTTTTAAAAAGGGCAGAACCATCTTCCTCTCTCTGCTCCCAACCCGTTCATCTTCCACCATTTGTTATATTGGTTACTTTATTTTTGTAGACTCAGTGGCTTATGTCTGATCAGTTATTTCCCTTGCTTCCTGTGTATGCCGGAATTTTGTGTTCTCAGTTTTTTTTGCTGATCAATATTTCTCTTTGTTTTACCCAGAATGCACTGCAACACATACATGTAGGTTAATAGATATTTTTCAACAATTTGAGGGTGTTTTTACTGTACACTCCTATTTCTTTGTGACCCTGCACTGCACTCTCTTCTTATACTTTCTCTTTTCTAGTCTTAAGAGTAGAGCCTGACCCATATGGGCTTTTAAAGACTGATACTGATTTCAGAGGGGAATGATTCACCAATTACCAATATGGCAGCTGATACAGTGAATTTTTGAGTTGAAAAGAAAGAAACATTGACTTTTTCTTTCTGGATTTTGCACTGCTGTAATGATGCAAAGGTATTCAGAAGGCTGCTTTACTAAACAAATAACTTTATTAACTTTTTTATTACATTGTCAACCAATTCTAGAAATGAATACGGAGAAAATAAAGAATACATTAAAACTACATAAATAGCTTAATACACATAATTTCTGTGTCAGTCAGTTGCTGAACATTTAAATAAATAAATAAATATAAACGTAAATGTCAATACGAAAGTTACCGATATGCATGTGATAGCCCAATTTTGCCTGATAACATCGGCCAACTGATGTATCTTTTTAGCTCTACTTGAGAATTACCAAAGCTGACTTTAGTTGTCAAAAGTGTGATAATGTGCCAGTATAATTACATTAAACAGATGTTTTTCCTTTGTCTTTACAGATCTGTTTCTCCAGCTTGAGGTGAGCATAATTATCCTTGCTGACTGACTGAAGCAGTGAATACAGAACTGACCTTTACCTTTCTGGTATTAGATGGAAAACATCCCTTCTTTTTCCATCATTTCTTTCTCTCAACCTTCTGCAGACAGAGCAGGTGGAGAGGAACTACATCAAGGAGAAGAAGGCCGCAGTGAAGGAGTTTGACGATAAAAAGGTTGAACTGAAGGAAAACCTAATTGCAGAGTTGGAGGAGAAGAAGAAGATGATCGAGAATGAAAAATTAACAATGGAGCTGACCGGCGGTAAGGGCGACAGAGTAGGATTATTAATACGTGACCCGCTTAGGAGAAGAGAGACAAATGGAGTAAAAGGCATGTGGAAGAGAGTTTTTTGTCTCTACACACTTAAATATCAAGTTGTCCAATTTAAAGTAGGACTTTCAGATAATCGGTAAAGTAAGATGCTGCTGTTTGAATTGCCTGTAAGGTTTGCTTTTTGAGAAACTTTGACACTATTTGTATCTTATTGTTGGATCTTAGTTTGTCATTATTTCTTTCATCCATAGATTCAATGGAGGTGAAACCTATCATGACTCGGAAGCTGAGGAGACGGCCCAATGATCCAGTCCCAATACCAGATAAACGGAGAAAACCTGCGCCAGATATCCTTTGCATAAACTTACAGTCTCTGATTAGCTACTATTAGCTTATCACTAGATCAATATGTCAGGGGTAAAGTATTGTGCTGGTAGTATTTGCACTCTCTCAAGATACTTTTGGATCCCCAAGGGAGCATTTTATTTCAATGGGAGGTCAGAACCAGATTCCCTTGTGGAACTGGCTATGTTTCTCACCTATGTTATGTTTAAATTACCTTTCTTAACTCGTCACACCTCAGCTAAATTATTTGTTAACAGATGAACAGATAATGGAAGATCTAAGAACACTTAATAAGGTAAGTGTTTCTGAAAGTCTTGATTGTATGCATGTCCCTGCTGAATCTGTTTATATATATATATATATATATATAAAATTATGTCTTTTAAAATTCTCACATCTTCTTTTTTTAACAGCTCAAGTCACCAAAACGACCGGGTATGTCATTGCTCCCTTTTCTACACTTTGGTTTTTGTACGGATTAAACAAACTATACCGTGTTAATTAGTGAGCTGGTACATTAGCTGCATTTTGTTACCAGTTTCCAGTCTTCTGCTAAGCTAAGCGAACAAGCTGCTAGTTGGAAGTGAATATTAACGCACAGAGAGGAGAGTGGTACTCTGATCATCGTCATATTCCCCCCCCCCCCCCCCCCCCCCCCCCCCCTCCTAGCAAGACAGCGACTAAGCATATTTCCCAAATCTATTCCTTAAAATATGAAATGATTTGTACATCTGTTTTGTATTGTGATACTTATCAGGTGTTTCTTTGTCTTTAGTGTCTCCCTCGTCTCCAGAGCACATCCCCTCCACTCCCATTGAGAACCCCTCCCAGCGTTACGAGGCCCGCATCGAGGAGGGGAAACTTTACTACGACAAAAGATGGTGAATTTAAACATTTACATCCTCAAAACAGGCATCTCTGAGATTCCCCTAATATTGCGCAATTTCTCACAAAGCCTGTCTACAGCTTGTCACCACTAGATGTCCGCATTGCCATGGGTTTAGTGATTGGTTTGGTCTTCTTAAGAGATGTAACAACCACTTTGATGGCTGCCTCTTCTTTTCTGGACAACAGAAAGAGAGGAGCCACTGAATAAGCGTTTGTGCTTGAATCCAACATGAAAATCCTTATTCAGTGAAGGTGGCTGCATTTGAATCAGTGCTGTATTCTGCTGTGATGCAATGATAAAGAAAAAAATGCAAATCCTTGATGAGACCCAGCTCTGGTGCCTTTCTGTTTGAGAGCAGAGCTCTGCATCAAACGTGTCAGAACATAAGGCCATGTCAAGAATGGTAACAATAATAGAATTCTGTCTTATTAGTTGCTGATATAGAGGAAGTTGAGCTGAGCGAGCTGTGAGGTTTGTGCACTTTTCTTTCAAGGCAAAGTCCCATTTATTCATTGCTAAAGAAGACACCAGCACCGGAAAGCCTTCATAAAAAACAGCAGGGAGACACATGCGTCATTATTCTTCAGTGGGCCCTTAATGATCAAACATTTTGGTTGTCAGACTCTTCCCCTGGGTTGGTTCTGTCCTCTGACAGTTTGGAGCCATTAAAAAACAGTTTTTTGTTTTGTTTGGACTTTCTAGGCCAATTATCTATTTAATGCCATCTCAGGAGAAATGTGGTTTATTCAGCTGGGTAAAATTATGTCTAATGAACCTCTCTCCTGTCTTCACTTATGCCAATCCTTATTCCTCACCTTAAACTCCAAATGAATGCTGTTTGTTTGCGTTTATGCCACCAGGTACCACAAGAGCCAGGCCATCTACCTGGAGTCAAAGGACAACACAAAGATTAGCTGTGTCATCAGCTCAGTTGGGACCAATGAGGTAAACACTAGTTCTCATCCAGCTCCTGTTGCACATAGAATTGGGTTTACTGCTTAAAATATGAGGCTGGTGATGTTCTGTCTTTTCCTTATTGTCAACCAATCCCATGATTCCTACTAACTACTATCTGCGTAGCTAAAGATTGGTATATGTTATTCCTCTTCCAGTTCCATTGTCGTCCAAAACACATAAATGATCCACACTGTTGAACTAGTCGGTATGTTCCCTCATTACCATGTAAACTGTAGTTTATTTTGACTCAGTCCCACATACACCGTCCTGCTGTTGTAAATACTCACCAGCGCACCAAATGTGCATTTATCCACAGCTGAAAATGGTCTCCAACAAATGCACCATTTACTCCTGTTTTCGATTATATTAGTTGACAATAATAAAATCACCGAATGACAACCTATCTTATCATGTTGATTGTGCAGTGGAGGGCCAGACACTTGAATGGTAGAAGGGGAAGAAATACCAGCCACAGATGTATTTTACATATTTTATTAGTGTTTGATTAGTAACAACTGCTAATTTCCCACTCTAATCAACACAAGACTATCACTAAGAAGGAATGATCACTGGAAAAGGAAAGCTCATCTTTCCTGGGAGCATTCTGATGAAAAATGTAATGTGAATTTATTTCTGGAGTACCTTGGATTTCTAGATAGTAACAGCTACTTTTGGAATACATTATATTTTGTAATGACTGCGTTGAGGAATTGTCTCGTCTTTGTTCTCCAGATTTGGGTGAGGAAGACGAGCGACAGTACAAAGATGAGGATCTACCTGGGACAACTGCAGAGGGGAGCGTTTGTTATCCGTCGACGGTCGGCTGCGTAAAACATACCCCACCCGTCCCCTCCCCACCCAACCCCCAGCTGTTCATTTACGCATTCGTCCACCAGCTCGTTCATTCTCTGTTTCTCTATTTAGTGCATCTCAGTTGAGTTATCATATACACACAGTCTTCCGTGGCCAAAAAAAACTCCTCAGAACTGATCTGTTTGATCAGGTACAGTAAAAGAGGTCCTATAAGCGACTGACTGTTTTCCAGCATTATTTGTCACTATGTGATATGTGTGTGTGATGGTAGTTTGTGATCATAAAGGAGCCTGCTTTTGATTTTTGTCTCGTGATGTAAACACAAATTATTTCTACACGATGCAGGGTTATTTACATTTATCATTAAGTTATTTTTCCTCAACACCATCATGTTGCCCCACAGAAACTGTCTTCAAGTGTTTGTAACTGTCTCATTGGGGACATGTAACAAAGCAAAAACTTAAATACAGATGAGGAATTGCTTTAGGTTTGGCTGATTATCATGAATCCCATGAGTGCAGAAGTTACCGTATCGTTGTACAAGGAGTCGTGCCATTTTGAAAAGAACTTGCCTTTTGTACTCATCAAGTAATTGCTGCTTGCTGTGCTGAAGGTTTGTCCTAATAACATGTTCAAAAGTCCTATCTATTAAACCCTAAGTTTCTTATATGAAAAAAAAAAAAGTATTTTAAGGTTTTATGTTATTTCTTTGCCATTTTATGTGCTCCTCTCCATATGCAATCTGGATTATTCAATTGTATTTGCATGTGGAGCACAAAGTTTACTGTTGACTTGTAGTGTTCCATTTTATTAAAAATGTTTTCTGCATTTTATTGATTTGATGAAATGGTTAAATGCTTTAATGTTTCTGAAGTACACAAAACGTTTGCTGGAATATATCTTAATCAATGTTCACTAGATAGCCACTAACTTGGTCTGTTTGGTACAGTGGGTTTCTAGAGATTTCTCACTGGAAGCTAGCGGCAAGACTGTGCCAAAAGTGTTTTGGTAATTCTCTGAGGGTTATTACCAGTGAACATTTTCACATACGCCATTGATCATAGCTGTTTAAATTTGAGCAAACATAAGTACGTCTTGTATATGCATATTTAAAACTTACCGCCTTAATCACAGACACCGACCTCCAGTAGTCTGTGGACCCCTGGTTTTAGAGAACAGTCCTACAGTATCTATAGAACATGCTCTATACATTTTTTATAATAAATTGATCATTAATGTTAATATTAGCGACAGTCGAAGCATTTGAATTGCTATTTTTCCTTCTCAGTGCTTGGTGTTCATATCATCTCTAGGGGGAAATTTTTACCCAACGTATTGATTTTCCAGCTTTTCCATGTTGTCATCCTGACCAAGAAACCTTTTAATGTGCCTACAACGTATGGATTTTTTTTGTTGAATCTTTTGGCATAATTTTCATATCTTACCACTGGGTTCCATCACAGTGGGGCATTTACTTGATCGGGCAGGGACAGAGGGGTGGCACGGAGCCCTCTGATTGCCCGTTCTAGAGTCAGAAGGTGATAAACATTAGTATCATGGATGGATTACTGAACCATAACCTCTGAATGAAGCAACTTAGCATTTCTTGTGGGAAAGTCAATCCAATGACTACAAAACAAAATGTAAAATTGCTGCAAATAGAAGCAATATGACCACAACAGATGCTTAACAACTACAAAGGGACACAAAATGACCACAAACCGATGAAACATTATCACAAACGGGACAAAATACCACAAAGAGATGAAGCTGCATTGTTTTTAGCCATTTTGTAGGTGTCTTACACTCATGTAGGTCGGGGGGGCTTATGCATGTCTGTGTCCAGGGGCCCATTTTGTCATGATCCATGTTGGCCATGCTACTTTATTTGAAGTTAAAAATATACGCTATTATCTAGAGCTAATATATTTTAATCTTAATTGATACTAGAATTTGTTTATTTGGCATTTGTTTATTACACTGACTAATGTAGGCCTAACTATTAGTTAATGTACAGTTTATCATTGCCAAGAACCAGGGCTTTCATCGTGATAATTTCTCCCCAGTACATCACATTAAAAGGGGGATAATGTAAACAGATGCTGAATGATCCAAGTTTTCCCACTTGACTTCAATGTCTGTCTTACTTACAGAATACACACACTTATGTGGTGTGTCGATGACCTATTTCACTGCCTCATAATCTCCACATTTAACCAAGCAGCAGCTCCCCTCTCCACATCCACGTCTTTCAAATTATCCATTTGTTGCTTGTGAGGATTGTATCGGTCTTAAGCTGCTGGCTGTTTACACTCTATTTAATACAGTCATATGTTTATTCTGTCTTAAATCATTATGCAGAGTAAGCAAGGGAATGAGTGGGAGCACTTGAGCATGTAGACAGTTCTCTGGTGATGAATACCCTTTTCCTCCATGCACCATGTCTATTCACCAGAGTGTGTTAATAAACACCTGCTGAAACTCAACATGCACAAAACAAAAAGAAGCTCTCCTGCTTTCCATGACCACAAGTCATTACTGCACTCTGGATGTGATTTGGGTTTGTTGGTAAGTCTCACTGGAGCTGTTTTACTCTTTGGTAGTTATTGTTTATGTGCATAAAAAGTCACCCAGGGCATCAATAAAAATCCCCCTTGCCCCAGCACCGAATTCCCTCTTTCATCCTCTTTCACCCAAATTGAGCATTCGCTCCACTGCATGTTAGCACTGCAATTCATAGCTACAGGGCGGAGAGCTGCATCTTGCTCAGTGCTATCTGGTGGGAACCGAGTGGCAGACTCAGATTTGCCTCTGGTGGTCTGAAGAGAGGACCGTAGCTCCTTGACAACCCTGCTAGGCTGTGTGTATATGTTTGTGGGTGTGGGTGCCTGCCTGCCTGTTGTTTATCACTCTTGAGCAGGTCTGCACTGGGAGAGGAAGTCATTTTACAGTACAAGCTCCTCATTTGACTCATGATATTTGACTCAGGGTTATGGAATTGAGCTGCAGCCTCACTGGACCATTTAGCAATATTGATCATTTTAAACATAAATGGTGCCCATTACAAAATCAGGTCATGGTATCAGTTATTCATATGCTCAGCCCTTTTCTGTTTAGCTGCTCTGATGTTAAGACAGCATAACATAATGCAGAAAAAAAGTTAAATTAATCATTCGTCTCAGAGGCCAGTGGGTGAGCTTCTGAAGTGGGTACTGTATTTAAAATGATAAGTTTGTTTATTCAAAAAATCTTTTATCTGTGCCAGAAAGGCTGCTCTGCTTTTAAAGGTCCCACTTCAAATGCTCCCAAATAACACCAAAGCAAACTATTTGAGAAAAGCTTAACACCAATTCCCATGTCATGCTAGTATAGAGCACATTTATGTAGTTTGAAGCATGAATCTGGTCCATGAATCCCCTATTAAAACTACGGGTTGGGAGTAATATGTTTCCCCTTTTATAGCCAGGAAAAGTGTATGTGTGTGTGTGTGTGTTTCTCTCACTCAATCCTTCTGCTAATTCAAAGAGAATTGCCTAATGACGGTGGTCTCCTCAATGTCTATGTTTAGCACTCTCAGCACTTGAAACGTGTGTCACAGCCTTTTCCACAGTTTTAAGGGATGCACTGTTATCACAGCTCAGTTTTACATTTAAAGCCTGAAGTTCACAAGATCCCCACATTGTCAAATAAAACGTGATTCTTGTCACTTCATGTCACCAATGAACCCGATGGCCTTTTGGCGAATATGAGCTAGTGGGCCCCCTGTTTGTAATGCAGCCCCACCCTAAAGTTTGTAAAATAATCTCCACCAAAACCAGCTACAATATTAAAAACTTGCTTACATGTAAACGTAAGGGGCTATTCTGCAAAATGAGTTGATTGATTGCCGACAATACATACATATGTACTTGAACTTTGAAATCAAAGCTGTTACTTGTAATAAACTATATTTACATTGAGGTGTTGCTACTTGTGCTCACACAATGTTTTCTCAAGTATTGTACGTAAGCAGTATGTAAGATACTTTACATTCATATTTCCATTGTGTGCTACTTTATACTTCTATTCCACTCTCTACCTTTCATGTCACTACATTTAACAGCTTTAGTTACTTGTTACTTTGAATATTAATATTTTACATACAAAACATGATCATTTTTCTATAATGTGATACATTGTTGTAGTTTAAAACTACTCATCAGCAAACTATTTTGCTTTTGATTAGATTTTTGTCTTAAAGTTTTATTGCATCACGGAAAAATCTGAAATTGAAGCAAATCAAATCTAATACTTTAATATGCTTTACATGAAGTAAGCTATTGTGATATTGTTTCTTTTACAAGTGTAAAGGATAGGATTAATTATTCCACCTCTGCTGTTTGCTCACCATAAGAAAAGCCATGTGAGTCTTTCATTCAAAACTCACCATGTAACTAACCACCATGGTCTGTTCTACCTTAAAACATCAACAAGTGCCATTGTAGCTCTAATATATTCTGCCATCCACTGTCCACATCTGTATAGTCATCTACTGTAGCTATGGGTGACTACAGGCAGTCATGTCCTGTTCCCCTGTCATAGCACATACACAAGTAATCTAGCCTGAGATGAGCACAGGACATGACAGTAGCCATGTCAGCATGACTATGTCTTTGACATACAGAATAGATGATTTCTAAAAGGAATGGAAAATTAATGGCAGGCTATTCCCGCCAGCAGAGCAGCTAAGGCAATCACAGACTGTGTCCTTCGCCATCTACAGAACAAACCTGACACTCCCATGCTAATACTTGGCAATTTTAACCACTACAATTTGAATAAAACCTTCCCTGGTTTTCATCAGTATGTTAAGTGTAACACCAGAAATAACAACATCCTTGATATATGCTATGGCAATATCAAGGACGCCTACACAGGCAGAGCCAGACCTCCCTGAATAACTCTGACCATAATGTTATCCAACTCCTCCCCACATATCGCTCAGTTTTTAAGTCCAGCAAACCGGAAATCCGGTCTGTGAAGGTATGGTCCAGTGACAAAGTGGAGGGGCTAAAGGGATGCTTCCTCTGCACAGACTGGGATATCTTTTTCAAGGATGCAGACAT